>NC_091492.1:12806849-12839349 GCF_947461875.1 Haliaeetus albicilla
CTATTTACCTCCATCAGTAATGAACAGGCTAATGGGTCAGCAAATCTGACTGTATACTGATCTCTTGGGATGATTTTCAGTCTTCATCTGAAGCCGACTTCTGCGTGTGATCTGAGTGTCTCTGTATGTAGAACAGTTGTCAGATATGTAACAAGGTAATCAGAAAATTAGTTGTGTGTGCATTAAACAAAAAAATATAATTTTTGTATTAATGCGAATGTGTGCACTACAGCATCCCTCAGAACAACTGTGCAAAGGAAAAGAAACGTGGGACTGTAATGCTAATGGTTACAGGACAGATTTTCAGCATAGTCCAGCAGCAGCAGCTGGAACTAGATTTTAAACCAGCAGAGATTCTACCTGTGCTCAGATCCTGTTTGTCAAAACACATCCAGATTCCCAGAGGACTTCAGCATTTTGGGTGCTAAGCTTGTGTAAAAATTCAGCTGTAAATGTCACAGCAGGAACAGATGGGCATCAAACACTTTGGTAAATTCTGCTTATACTTTGGTGAACAGAAGACTTTGACATTTTTAACCTAATTATAGGTACTAAGTACCTAAACATTTGACCAGAGAGCTTTTGAAAACCTTGCCTTAAAATATTTCCCGTTCAAGAGTGATTAGCCAATACAGATTTCAATTTAAATTTTAATTAAGGCTTATTTGTTATGTGCAGTATTAGCTTGCAACACTTTTTTTTTTTTTAAAGATGTTATCTTTATAGAATTGACTTATTTGGAAACTTAACATAAGCTTTCAAGCCCACAGAAAATATGGTGATGTGTTTCTGTTTAAAATATGTTTAAAAAAGTAATTCACTGTAAAATGTTTTTGCAGTACTACTTTAGAAATAATTTTGGATGTTTTAGATAAGAAACTCTTAATCCCTGACCCTAAAATCTAGATATACAAAAACTTATAGGAATACAGTTTCAGTGCTACTCAGTATTTTAGCCATGCAGTTCCCACAGGACCTGATTATCACTTTGAAAACATCTGGGTTGAATAGTGGCAGGAAAAAAACATATCAGTGCTAATATATGAAATAGCCCTGGTCCTGCATATAAACGGACACAGAGTGTCTGTTGACTTCAACAGTCATTGTGGATAGGGCAGGTGTTTGGAACATTACAATTTTATCTGCAAATGACTGTTGGGGTAGTTTTGCTGATCATAATACCTCAAAAATTTAATTTTTAAGAAGTGCCTGTCCAGTCAGTCTTGAATTTATTGAGATAATGAGTGGGTTTCTTTCAATGCAATACTGTTCTCTGTACTTTATGTAGATTGCATGGCTCTAACGAAATCCATGCAAGGGCTGTGCTTTATGCTGTTATTAAACAGAAGACTGTTAAAATTGATTTAGCAGGCTTTAGAAACAGTTACTCTGGAGAGGTGGTGTGACCAGGCATCACCTGCTACTGCAGAAACAGAACATGTATTCAATCTTCTCCCTAGCAGTTCTGGACTGATTAAAAAATAACCCCCACGTTTCACATGTCTCAGGTGCAGAGTGACACTTCCAGGAAATCAGCTGAAGATTTACAAAGAGGAAAGGAAATTAGGCTAAAAACAAATGTAAAAAATCCCAAACCTGTGTCATGTTGGAGGTTACAGGCTCACACTGTGAAAAGTTGAGAGGGTCTCTTGCAGTAAGTTAAGCCTGAACTCAAACCCTTCACTGTTCTGACAGCTTGGTAATGCTTTAAATGCTTTAAATCTCATAGTGTATTAGTATATAATGCTCACTGCCCACAGCGGTGGTCTATTGGTCCATCACTGTGGGCAGGTAAAAAAAATCAAGGTAAAGGAACAGAGCTATTGTCATATATGAGAGTTCCTTTATAGGACACCAGCTGGGTTGGGAGGAAGGAGAGGGGGGAATGAGCGGACACACGCTGGGTCAAGCCCTCATTGCCAATCCTCATATGAAACTATCTGGTCAGACTGGAGTAGCTGGGTGACTTGTTACTGGCAGCTTATTTCTGTTCCCTCTGGCATCTGCCATGTGAGAAGAAGAGGGCGCATGGGGACAGCAGAAAGTAGGATGACAATATGCCTGAGGAGAGGATAGAAACCCTCATGGTTTCTCATCAATCACATTTTCAAATGGATTTGAACACGGATTTGACATAGATAACAAAATTTTAGGTCACTATCCTACCTGTGGTGATTACCACTTGCTGTGTCTAATGTTGATCAACTAGTTTGCCATAGAGAAGATGAAAAGCAGAACTGAAAGGGAATGGAAGAGAGAGAAATGTGTGGGGAAGGCTGGAGAGAAATGAATGGAAGAAAGAGAAATATGGAAAAAAATGGAGGGAAGCTGGAAGGAAATATGTTCAGAGAAAAGGAAGAGTAAAATAGAGAGACAGCAATGAAAAAGAGAATCACAGCACCAAAAATAGATGTAAATGACTTTAAAGGCACCAGTATATCTTTCTCTTGAAAATATGGACTTGTGTTTGTTGGTATACAAGGTACATAAAACTCAGTAGAGATTTTCTAGAGGAGAAGTGACTGCTAAGCTTGTCGGAGACAAAAATGGAGAAAGGTTACCACCAATAATACAGTAACCAAGAGTGTCCCTAGTTAAGCAAAAAGTAGAAGTGAGTACTGATGGAAAACTGCCTTTCCAGGAACAAGAGGAAATGCTGGGGTATACTAACTTGAGCCTCAGGAGGTTCAGCTTAGGGCTTGATCCAAACAAAGCTCATTCTAATGGGTGAAAAGATTCTCCATTGATGCTGAAGGTCTGCCCTGAAAACCAGCCCTTCCTTTCTCTTCCTTACTTCTCCCTACCAGCCATCCAAAAGCCTCTCTTAGAATTGTTTTTTTCCTGACTTTATAATTTTTCTGTCCAAAGATGCTAGATGTATTCTGCACCTCATGGCTAACTTGGAGGCCCCTCTGCTTTGTGTCATGCATTGATGAACAAGGTATATGTGAATCCACAAGACTAAAAGCATGAGGGCAAAAATATAGGGAAATAATCCTGTTTTACCTGTAGTTCCATAGTTAGTATGTGAGAGTCTAAACTGCCACAGGAAAAAAGCTTCATTTTTACTTAAAGATAAAAAGGCAATGTTATCTTGTAGTTAAAATTATTATAGCTGAGTGTTGAAGAAAAACACCAAACATTTTGAGACTTGATAATATGCGAATCAGCAACACTGGGAGAAGTGTCTGCAAGATGATTTGAGTTTCAAGGACGTAAATGTACTTCATTGCTCTGATTTAGTCACCCTTGGTCATTCAGGATGTAAGTGGGAACTGATCTCATTTAGGAAATCATTGAGAGGAGATGAGTCTGAGGACTTGATTCTATCTTATCTTGACACACCACAGTTAATAAAGGCAGGCAATTATTATGTTTTCTGGGATGTACCCTCATCTGAGGCATTGTTAATAAACATTAAAGGGCTAGTTCTTCAAAGATGTTTAAGCACCTAGCTCCCATTGATTTCAATAAAAGGAGGCATCTAAGTGCCTTTAAAAATCTGACCTTAAGTGTCATCAGGAAAAAGTGAAGCGAAAGATAAGCAGGTTCTAAAAGAATAACAAGGGACTGCAGGCATATGATTCTGGTGTGCTCCTGGTTATTACATTTTATATGTAGGGGTTGTCTGCACATTATAAACCAAACAAAGATACAAACAAATGATCCCCACCTATACTGCATAAAGCATCAAATTGCTATCACTTCTCCAGTCATCTTCCAGACATTTTTTACAAAACATGCTGTATGGATTGAGATAAAAAGCAAGAAAACAACAAACCCAGCAATATCCCTTCTTCTCCCTCCAGCCTCTGACATAGCCTCTCTCCCAATGCCAGGCTTCCCCTCCTTTTCCCTTCCCCAATGTACTTTGTGAGCTGGAGGGGTTTGTTCACCTGACTCAGTGTGTCAAGCAAACAGTTGGTCACAGCCCTAATCACGGATGCTTTTGTTACTCAAACATGTTCTTTCAGTTAGAGGAAAATAACTTGCTCCCAAGATTAGCCTTATCGAGAAGTTACAGTATGTATGACATAGTCCCAATATGATAAATAAATAGATAGATAGATAGGTAGTGGCATACAAATGTTAACTTTTTTTTTTTTTCCTTTTTGAGGAAAAATCCTGAACTAGAAAATATCTTCTTGGTTTGTTACTCTCTTGTCAGGTTTGTTGCATTTTATTACAAAATGGAAAGTGAGAAGGAAGGAGGTTGCCTTGTTGTTTATGTTTCTTTCATCGTTAAGCCAACTATGCTGCTTACCTACTTCTTGATAAATATTGCTCAGCTACTTCTCTTTGGGATAAAGTAAATGAAAAAAACCCCTACACATAAAACAATAATTCCCAAAGAAGACATTTTCAAATTTAAGAACTAAACTAAAATTTAAAATTATTTTCCTAGATTTCCGACCTAGATTCCCTGTCTTACTCTCAGTGCATTTGTCCTTTTAAAGGAACCAATATGTTTGTATAACTGATGTGAAACAAGCTTGACTACAAAAAGATTTAACTTAATATCTGGCTAAGCATTCAGAGGGTAGTCCATCTGTAGAATGTACATTAAGGACCCTGGCTGGAGCGCAGCTAGTCATGTATGATATCAGGCACACAAATGTGACGTGATGCCCATATACTCTTGAGCATAATTCAAAGTGCCATGAAGCTCTATGGGTAGAGAAGCTATAAACACAGTTGTCACAAATGAGAAAGACTACAGGGTTATATTCAGACTGAAGAATGAAGAAGCATTAGAACCAGCCATCACGTCTTAATGAAATTGTTAATTAACATATTATGAAATTCTTAGCTAAAGATAATATCTATCCAGCAACCTTGCAGCATGCTTTTAATTAACTATTTCTTCACCAAAATCGAAGGCAGAGGCAGAAGTGGTGCAGACAGCCCTTCGTAAATATACAAATACAGTCAAAATGACATTACTTTTTTTCCCAGTGGATTTTTTTAATCTTTCTTTTCCTTCTGAACAGACCAGCACAGAACAAGTGATTATCTACTGCTTATAGAAATAAGTACAAATTTAATCTACATAATAATCAGTCTTTCTTTATGTAAAAATGATTAGTAAATAGGGTTTTTAAGCAACTGTTTAGATTAGGCATTGGCATCATAGATTAACTTATTTCTAAAACACTTGATTTTATCACTCTGCCTAATGATTTGTCTCATGATTTATTGGCTAATATGATGAATCATGTTAGATTTATTGTTTATCCTATCAATAGTGCAACAAATCATTAAACAGTGATAAAACCCAGCAGTTTCACAAGAAAGTCTACCTATGTTGTCTTCATGTACAGTGTGCTCGTGTTGTACAATCATTTGATGGTTCTGTTTTCAGTTTTATGGTATCAGGTGAATAGACATCTCTGTTTAAATTAAATGGTTTTACAAAATAATAGTGAAGTCATAATCTTATACTCTAGCTATATTTATTTTATACAGAAAAATAAAGCCTAATGTCTGATGCATGGTAAATCTGTGAATTTATTCACAATAATAAATGTAATATTCTTTCTTAGAAACACCTTAAATATAATGGCAGTTTTTCATATTTTAGCATGTCAGCTCTGTTTTTCTTGCTATGGTTTCATGCTGCAATTGACAAAAATGTTGCTTCTATCCTAGTAATTTTAGAGATCTGAGCCCATCTCATTTAGTAGCTTAGCTGAAAGGCTAGTGTGGGATATTGGTGAACTGAATATATGAAATTTGGCATTCAGATAATGGGAGTGGTCATTTTTTTTCTTGAGACATAATGGCTTCTCTTGTTGCAGACACAGCTAAGTCTGCCTGTATACATTAGGGATGAAAGGACAGAAAATAGAAGTAATATTCTTGAAAATTCCCTGAGGTCATCAGTGGGTTAGGATAGACGCGGTCATGATGATATTATATTCTGCAGTAGTAGATTTGCAGTATTGTAAATTGAATTATTCGGGCTGTAATGGTCAACCTTTATAGCTAACTGGGTCATTTACCTTCTTTTGATCTCAAGGTATTGCCACACCCTGTCGTCCCTCACCTGTTGCAGAAAAGCTTATCGTGCATTCATTAGCTCCATCGTTTCATACACATACCCCCAGCAATATCTGTTAATGTAGGGCATGCTCAGGACAGCTGATCAGCACTTTCAAAATCCAGGATATTCTGGAAACACCGAACTTTTGTTGTACATCCTCAGATACAAAGTACTGAGCTGGTGAAGTACAGCTGTGCTATACTCACACAAGAGTAGCAGATTTGCATGGCACGTGTGGCATGCATAATATTCGTGCACAGCCCATTAGTTCTGCACAAGCACAGGGCTGTGGTGCAGGAGGTGGCAGAGAAGAACAGCACCCAAGAGCAGAGTGCCGCTCCTGGTTGTTCCTGTTACTCCTGTTACCCTGGATAAAAAGGGTCAATGGGAATGGGACGTGGGCCAAATGCCATATCGTACCTGGAAAGCTGCATGGTGCCTGAGGCTGTAGTTGGGCACCTTTGTTACACATTCTCTTTTTTTAGAACATCAGAAGAACTTGGTTTGTTTGAGAGGAGAGAAAATAGGATGAGCAAGATTAAACAAAGGATCAAAGAGTAAACATCTGACAAGTTTTTAACAAGTCCAGCTCTCCTTTGGCCACCATTATGTCAGCAGCGTTGGTTACTTGATTCGCTTGTTTTGCACAACAGTAAATTATAAGGAATTTAGTTATTGATTACTTGTACCTTTGTTATAGGTACTGTGCACCCTGGGCACTCGGACTTGCCTCCTATGCCAAGTGCTTGTTGGGCTACTTGTTCCAGTGTTTAAAAGAGCCTGAACACAAATTGGCCAGATCTGTGCAGCCAAGACCCTGAAAATCATCTCCAGTGATCCGGAAAGCTTCATAGCAAACAGAAGGTGTCCTGCTCCTTGTCTTTGCGATTATGGAGATATGGGAAGCAGGTATCCATGTGTCCTGGTTTCAGCTGGGACAGAGTTAATTTTCTTCCTAATAGCTGGCATAGTTTTGTGTTTTGGATTTCGTATGAGAATAATGTTGATAACACATGGATTAGTTGTTGCTAATTAGTGTTTGTACTAAGTCAAGGATTTTTCAGCTTCTGATGCCCAGCCAGCAAGAAGACTGGAGGGGCACAAGAAGTTGGGAGGGGACACAGCCAGGACAGCTGTCCCCAACTGGCCAAAAGGGTATTCCATACCGTGTGACGTCATGCCCGGTATATAAACTGGGGGCAGATGGCCTGGGGGGTGGATCGCTGCTTGGGAACTGACGAGGCATTGGTCAGCAAGTGGTGAGCAATTGCATTGGGCATCACTTATTTTGTGTGTTCTAATTCTTTTAACATTATTATTGTCATTTTATTATTATTATGATCACCATCATCGTCATCATCATTATTATTTTCTTCCTTTTCTGTCCTATTAAACTGCCTTCATCTCAACCCATGAGTTTTACTTCCCCCCCCCCCCCCCCCCCCCGATTCTCTCCCCCATCCCACTGGATGGGGCCAGTGAGTGAGCAGCTGTGTGATGGTTAGTTGCTGGCTGGGGTTAAACAATGGCACCATGTATGGCATGGCCTAATGAAGTAAATGTGCCTTGTTTATTAATTAACTGAGCATGTCCCTTCAGTACCCTGCTAATAATTCCTTCTCATGTTTTTAGATGGAAACCACCACAGTGCATAAGATGCACTGTGAAGAATAAGGTGTTCTTTCTGTGTTTTGGATGTCTATTTTATTTGTAGAAGAGCACTAAGCACAGCTCAACTGCTTACCAGTCTTGGGCAACCGTAGAATTTAGAAATGTGTGAAAATGTTATGAGTCCTTTCTGTATTACTCCTATCTAGCTGTCTCTGGCCTCTTTGTTACTTATTGGTAATGCACTTTATGAATAAGGAACAACAAATATGAGACTTTGAAGGCTGGAAAGAAATAAAGCTTCTAGGGCTACTCTTAAGGGAAAACTGACAATGTTTGTGGGTCAAAGGCTGGAAAAAATGAAGTTAATTGAAAGGTAGCCAGTAAATGAGATGCCTATTTGGCATGGTGATTTTGGCGTGTCCAACTATTAAATCCAGGAAGACAGTCTTCATGACAGAAGCCAGCAAAGAAAATGTGCTGTTGTGTGCATGTGTTACTCCATGTGTGTGTATGAGTATCATGAATTTGTCCTTTGGTATAGTGCTCTTCCTTAGATGAATGCACCCTATTTTGCATCAGCAGAGAAAATAAAGCTGTGGGTCTTTTAAGTCTCCAGTATAATTTCAGGCAGTGCTACCATAATTTTCCTCTAGATGAGCCTTTTAGTCCTCAGTGTGTTTCCATAGAAAGACTCTTGTTTTCCTAGAGGAATCTCTTGGGAAAGTTTCCTGGAATTGCTCTAGATCTAGAGGTAGAACTATGGAAAACAGAATGAAAATGCTGGGGGAAAGGGGCTTTAAAGGAATAAAGGTTATCATTTAACACAGAAGTAGGAAGTGGCTTATTATCCTGGACCAAACAGCTAGAAAGACCCTACTTTATAAACGCTGACATAGGCTTATGTCAAACCAGGGTAAAGGTTATTGCATTAAAGGTTTAAAACCTAGGAAATTCATGTTCCTAGAGTGGGTGCATAAATCCGAGATATTTTTAATCTCACTATGTAAATAAATCTCTTCAGAAAAATAAAATTGTATTGCTTTCAGTCATTTGCCATAAACCCTTTTAATTTGATTTTGATTGATAGCTGTCTCCTTTGCATTAGAACTTTTTGCAAAAGTTTTAAGGTAAGTAATTACTCCCTCCCTCTGGGTGATGCAAAGTTTTTGAACTTAGAAGGATGTGTTACTCTTGTATAAAATATAACTTGCAAATATTTTTATATTGTAATTATATTTTGCCTTTATCTTTCATAGCGTTTTTTCATCTTTCATGCCGTACTTTCAAACTCTGCAATGTGACTGATTGATGCAGTAAGTGCAGTTAATTTTAATTGTGATTTTTGGGACTGGATTTGTCAATCAATACTGTTCACTGGAGTAATTCAGTTACTGTCTCTAATTTCTTAGCCTTTTTTTCTCTTTCTTTCTCTTTTACTTAATAATTTAGAAGTGAAAGTTCTCTAAATGCTACCTGTCAATTTGAAGTTTGGTGTTCATAAATTGAAGGATGAGTGCCTGTTGTTTGCATCCTGCACGAACACAGCTCTAGTTTGGCAACAGTGATTGTCAGTAGACTGCCATTATTAAGTCTTTGCTCTTACCCTCATTCAATAGTCAGCCAAGATGCCAAAAAAACAGAACAAGCTGCATCTTCAAGAAATAAAAACCACAGGGAGCACAGGTAACCAACAGTACATGCTCCAAACCAGACGGATCAAATTAATTCTGTGGAGAGGACTGGACTATATAAACACATTACATATGCCAGATATCAATGTAGGACATTATTCTCCCTTATTCACAGGAGATTCCGCTAGTGTCAATACGAGGTTTACAGAAAGATGTAAAGTGTCATCAACAAGTAGCGACTAATGTTTTAGTTAGCACCATTATTATTTCATATACAGCATTACCTGATGGGAAAAACCCATTAACTTTAAAACCACAGTTGCGTGCTCTGTGTTTCTCATTGTTTTTTGTCCTTTCAACTTCATTATCAGCTTTTAACATCAATCAACAAATTCATCCTTTTCCAGATGAATAATGATCCCCCACTGACTGGCATATCTGTCTGGAGAACAAGAAGTCTAGCAAAGCTGATCCCCTGGCACCTCTGTTATCTAGGGCACAGATCTCAGATATTCAGGGTAAACATCTAGAACAGGTAAATTAAAATGATACCACAATTAACCCAAATTTTCCTAGTTCTTTTATTTGTATGTAACCATATCAGTTATGTCCTAGTACAGGAACTCGAGATTTCTAATATCCACCTACCATGTGCTGAGGCCCTTCCAGACCCCAGCCTCCCCTGTGCAGCAGCTCTGTATGTCAGGCCTGCAATTCAGAAAGATGATCTCTTTTTTCTGTACAGCCAAAATTATGGACTTGCCATCTCAGTGAAGATAATAAGAACTGACTGGCCTAAATTGGACTCGTATTCTTAGTGCTTTTTTGGCAACGTTGTTCCTGTCCCTCAGAAACAGCCCACATTCCATTCCTTGTTACTCAACATCAGCGTCAGGGTAGATGTGTCCCAAATGCAGCGGCTTCCCAAACATCTACAGTGATGCAATGATGAAGACTGCTGACAATGTCAGCTGTCTGGAAGCTGTCTATCCCCAGCAGTTCCCCTGCCCTGATTCCATAGTAGGCGGCTGGATGAATCCGTTTCTTCTGGCAGCGGGAAGTTTTTGCTTCCATGTGAGCCCTGCGCCTTGTGCAGCTTGGCTGAAAGCATTCCTTGGAAATAAAACAAGCCAGTTTTCCTCTACCGGGCTGGAAAATACCATTGCAACATGGCATCGCTGAGGTTCCTGCAGGACCTTTGTCCAGTAGCTTGCTAGAAGTCCTTGTTTGTACACAGTAGCCTTCTGTTGGCCACCAGCATGACAGCCATAGCTATACTTCCCCATCTTCTAAAACCCTGCGAAACACAGCTCCCTCCCTGCCTCAGGTTCTAGTAGAGTTTTTTGTTGTCTATAAAGATAAGCCTGAAAGACTGCTCTCTGAAGCTTTGTTTAGACTGTAAAACAACCATTTAACTCTGGCTGGTCACTAGAGGACTTGCAGTTGGGCATGCAGCCTGCCCAGTCCCACCATTCCTCCATGTGATATCCAGAGTGGTACTTTTATTACGTTCACACTTGGTCTGAGCTCTTTTTTATTGTTTATTTTTTTCCCCTCTGTGAAAGTAGAAATAGTTATTTAATAAATATCCAAGTGGGTTCTAGCTTTAAGGATGACATGCATTTAATGTGGCTTATGCTATATTATTCTTGCTTAACTTTGAGCTTTTGATTCAGCATTTGAGTTTAGCAGTGGTATTCCACAGGGGATATTGTTGGTTTCCAAATCTTTTGTCAGAGTAATTGAGCATAACATCTTTGCAGGTTTGTGTTTCAAAAGATGCATTATCTTTTCTTGTCCATTTGTTCTATCCAAGCTATTCAAAACTTTTAGCTTTACAGATCCTTTGAAAGAATTTGAGTTTTAGGGCTGATAATTTATGTTTCTGCTGAATTTGCAGCTCTGCATGTGATGATTAATACACTTCTCTCCATAAATAAGAAAAGATGATATCTGTGAATTGGTAACAAAACAAGAATTTCATTAAATTCTGTATTTTGCAAGAGACTTCCATCCTTTTAATTCTTTATAAATTAAACATCATCCATGTCTGGCTAGCTGAAGAATGAATGTCACATATAAGATATCTCCCTTAAATATTTTCTTGAAAGTAATCTGTATGATTTACAACATATTGCAATTAACATTGACCTTTTGTCTGCTTCAAAAGAATGTGAGAAACAGTTTTTCTGACATCAAAGAGATTTTCTAAATTTCCAAAAATATTCCTGATGAAAGTTGTTCTGACTGGGAAAAATATGTCACCTTCATTTAAAAGTTACGGCACACTTGATAGATTGTCTGTCTCTTTCCTAACCTTAGTTCATGCACAAAAGTGGATTTAAAAAGACACTTGCAAATAATCATCTTTTAGAAAATGCAGATCTTCAGAAGTCAAAATTAAGCATCTTGTAATTATCTTTTAAGATCAACTGGCAATTTATTCAAGATCTGGAGGCTGCTATTCGCTCTCCCATTTCTTTCCAGCCACTTAATTGCCAATCTACTGCTGCAGTTGAGATTTCGCCAAATATAGTCCCCTTTTTGATTCAAAATGAAAAAAGTGAATAAAGTTCAGTTTTCACAAATCTATATATTCAACTTTATTTTACAGATATATCAATATATTTTAGACCTACGGATAGTTTGGCAAATATTTGCTATAAATATAGCTCCCAATATTCATTATTCACTCTGAACGTGGAATGACACTGTATTGCTCCCAATTGCTGCCTAGATGACTCTGTCAAGTTTTCAAGATGACCATGTAAAATCTTATGGTAGAGGTTTATTTCTTAAAAAGACCTTTTTTTTTTTTTTTTTTTTTTAAACCAACAGTTACCTCTGAAAATATTTCTGGAAAGCAGATAAAGGGTTTGTGAATAGGATCAGATTATTTAATGTAGTAAGATGTAGAGTCCTGCTCCTCTTTATTTGCTTACTCTTTGCTCTTCACTACTTTGGTCCCTTTCTAAGGGTTGGGAATGCTGCTCTGGCCACAGGATCCTGCCAACATGTGACAAGTTCAAGCGGTGTCCCTCTGGGCAGTTGGCTGGAGCAGGGTCTCTTTGTAGCAGCCCTGACTTTGATGGCAAAGTATTAACTGTTCGCTTGAGGGAGGGGAGGAGAGATCAGAGCACGAGTTAGGCCAGCTGCCAGCCACACTAAAATTACTTCTGTAACCACTCCAATATGTGTACCAGAATTTAGGGACTCCGATATATTCAGACAGAACAGTTTTACACAAAGGGTAGTTGAAATACGGTCTGGAACAAACTGCCGAAGTCAGCAGTAGAAGCAAATAGTGTAAATCAGTTCAAGGAGGAGTTTTTGAAGAAGGCAGGGGGAAGAGCGTTAGAGCTACTAGCTAGAAGTTCAAGTTTCAGATGATGAAACACAGATTGATTTGTATTTCCTGAGGTTATGAGGGCAGGTCTTCACGGACCATATCATCCTCTTTGGGCTGTTAAATATTTGTATGTACTTCTGTGCTGCATTTCATTCTCTTCCAGTTTGGAGTGATGCTTTTTTTTATTCCACTCTTTTGCTCATACAGACTCTTTAGATAACATCTTGCAGAGTGGAACGCATGCCACAGAAGCTCTGTTTCCTAGCATCTCGGTGAACTTCACCGAAGTCAGCGTAATCATTTAGTTATACTGATGTAATCAGTACACTTTTCAGCTTATAGACATATAAATTTGCATGCACTGTGTTGTTTCCTGGGAAGGACCTCCAGATCATGATACAATGTTTATGTCTACACTGTAATGGTAAAGAATTCTTAACTATGAAATCAAACATGGAAGCATTTTAGCTGTTTCAGGGTGCTGTTAATCTCAGCACTGTCACGCCAATGTGATGAAAGGTGTACATCGCGGGAGGGGACAGAACAGAAACCTGGGGGGGAACAAATCCACTTTACTACTTTTCACTTATGAACCTGTATTTTGTCCTTGTGGCCAGTGACGTGTTTTGTTGAGAAATGCTGCCATGACGCATTTTGGTTGTTTGGTTTTTTTTTTTTAATTTCAGTAAGCCCATAAACATAATTGTGCATGTAACAGAGTCCCTTTACCTTCTCCCACATTTGCAACCCAATTACACTGCTCTCTTACTGCAGTCCTGAGCTAACTCCCCTGAACCTACAGGAGTCCTTCTTTTAAAAGCCTTGGGAGAGCAGTGATGGGCCTGATTCTGCAAGGTGGTGTGCTCCATAAACTTCATGCCATGTCAGCATAAGCTGAAATTTTTCCACAGCTTGCTGGATCAGGCTTTGCCTTGAATTTTACCTAGACTTTTTTTTTGAAAAATAGATAAGCATCTTAAATGACATAGATTGCCATTACTAATATTGCATGAGGAAAGCAGTTTGTATTTTATTTCATTCTTCAGTTTGTAAGTCACGGGTTGTGCCGGGTAACTTATTTATGTAATGTTTTCAGAAAAAATTTTTCAAATGTACATGTTTCCCCTTCTTTTTTAATTATCTTTTATTGCAGTTCTGATAAGCAAAACACAAATATCTTTTGTTTATTTGGATGCAAGAACCCAAAATACAGATTCTTACTGAAATTCCCTGTGCCTTGGGTTTCTTGCTTAAAATAACATTTATTTTCACTGAGATTTCTGTGACTATTGCCAATACCTTCTGTCTCAGCATAACATTAAAAAATGCTTGCTGTTCATTCGTTACTGTATGTATTGGTGTGGTAAGAGTATAAAATACCTCTTTGTGCCTCCTGCTTTCTTCCTGCCCTCACAACCCTGCTGGAAATCAAAAGTGCAGTTCCATAACAAAGAAAAATAAAAATAAAATTAACTGAACTTAGGAAATGACCAAAAAGGTTTGGTTCTTGCTTCATAGAAATTCATAACCTGTGCTGGCACAATCTCTGTTCCCTGCTTCTCAGCCGTAGATGTGCTGGTATTGTGTTTAAAGCCCAACAGAACAGGAACAACAAGACAGAGCTGGCCTTACAGAAACATAGCAGCCAGGTGATTGGATCCCATTTCCCACAGGTTTCTAAGTCTGCAACTGAAAATGTCTTGTAACTCTATTAGGAAAGACCTACGGTGATCAATAGAAGCAACAAGGCCACACAAGTATGTCTCAGAGCACAATGAAAATTGCACATCCCGTGGTGCTCAGGGGACTTAATATTTTTCAGTGATTTTCTCACCACATCCCTTGCCCTTGTTTATGGAGCAGTTCTTCTGTCTCACGCAGCTTTATTGTGAAATGTAACTGGACTTGTTCATTATCACAGTTTACTCAGAAAATCAGTTCTGTATATTTCCTAAGCTTTTAGGTAATGTAGATTTAAAAAAAAAAAAAAAAAGTTTTCTTTAGTTTTGTAAAGATGGGTTTATATTTTGAAGCGGCACTCTGCAACATCAAAGAGAGGATGTCTGCACTATTGAGGCAAGAGGGCAGCAGTCCCTTACCCATCCCTCATTTGACACAAGAAGGTCAAGGTCAAGACTAGGGGTATGGTTTCGCTGGAGCTGACTGGTGGTGGACCCACAGATTCAATGTAGTGAATCAGGGCCAGAAGCCAACAGAGCACTGCCCCAGATGTTCTGAGCTGGTGGATCTGAGGTGACATTGGAAATGACATTGGTATTTATCAACAAAACCCTGACGAGAACAGCATTTTCATGGCTTCAGTTAATATGGTCTCCCTCTCTCTCTGATAGTAGAGAGAGAACTGGATCCTGTTGTGGGTAGAAGGAGAAGGGGAAGTGATCCATGCTATTTATTAATGCCTTTTGTACAGCTCTTTATTGTCTATAGAGTTAAGTTCCCAATTATTCCAGGCCTGGACCTGAATAACTGAATAGGATAGAAATTCCAATACGAGGTCACGAGAAGGTAACTGGCATCCCCCACCCCTGAATCCTTCTATGAGATGAATATGATGAAGTCCTAAGAATGAGGTGAAAAATCCTCTGAGGTGTTCTGCGAGGCTGAAGAGGGTGTTTTGCTAGACAGAGATGATCACAGAAGGCATGGTGGACTGCAGCACAACAGTAAATACTGCAGAATTTCCAAGTAAATTCGTAAAATTGTACCACACTGAAAACACATCTTCCAAATATCCTTTTTCTTCTCTCTATGACTGGGGCAATTAGTAATGGGCATGCAAAGACTTGATTAGATTAGGTAAACTTTAAAAATTTGAATGATTATCTGGAACTTTGATTAACTATCGATCAGAAAAATAGCTGTGATGATCTTTCAGAACTGCTTTTCTTCATTTTTTGGTAATTCTATACTCTTTGTGGATAACCAGCAACAAAGGATTTAATCCCACAGATTTAAGCTCTGAAGTAGTCTCGTGGAAATTAGTTTTGCTTAGATGGACTTTTTCTCAACAACTTTCAGAACTGAGTCTTATTTTAGTGACAACTAAGAGACTTGCTTGTTCTATTACATAATTATTTTTAGTTTGCTGTTATGCACCCCCTGCAATATATTGTTTAAAACTTTTCTTCTTTAATGTGAGAAAAACAAAACACTTTCTCTGAGGTGTACAGGGACTCATTTATAGACAGTGTATTTAGCTCAGAGCACATGAAAAAATGACTACTTGACTAGGTTAGCTTTGGGTACCCTCAGGCTCTTTGAGATTAGTTTTAGATTCATATGCTATGGTCACTCATTGACCAAGCTGTTTCAACCCTTATACATATCCAGCAAAGGATCATTTCCCTCAGGCATGGTTTTCTTTCAATCATATTTAGCAAAACCATTAAACACACTTGGGGTTTGCACTGAGGAGAGAAACAACTTTATATGTACACAATTCAAAACAATTTTCTTCTTCAGGAAGAAGAAAAAACTTGGTTAAATGTTAAATCTTAGTTTGTCAAGACTTAAGTTTGGTGCACCCTAAAAGGGTTCTGTATAACTTCCTCTGCAATTAAATTTCTTTTGCATTATTCCTAGTCATTTTTGCCAATATTTTTAAAGTTGATGCAAAGATGTTTTATTCCTAAGCTAATGGAAAAATGAAATATTTTTATTTCAAAGAGTGTTTGACAGTAGATACAGTAGTGGGATGGCAAGCAAATGATACACTGAATACTTTTTATCTTTTTAATAGCCTTTACTTTAGGAACCAAATTTTATTTTTCAACAAATCCTCAAACCATAAGGTTTTCAGCTTTGATGTTTTTTAAAGAGAGTTCTTAACACATGCACACGTACTGCCCCCCATATTTTTGAGCAGATGAGCATCCACAATAGCGGATGAAGAATCTATGTAGAGAAAGGTTGCAAAGCGGAATGGTTTGATGCCTTCAACTATGGCATTTAGCTGTGCCAGGTTTCTGATCCCCCACTTAGCTTCCTTCATGTGCAAAGTCATATTGGCTCTAGTTCAGTGAAATTCAATGCAGGAAGAGTAAGTGTTCACACATGAAGACTATTTGTAGGACTTGTTACTGGACCCTAAATTTGGAATTGGGAAGTGTTCCCAGATGGCCTATAAAGTGAGTATTTTTGGTTCTTAACTGAGAAAGATTCACAGTAAATTAAATGAGTTCTCTTTATTAAACATATCTTGGCCCATGGTTTACAGAAAATACTCTTCACTTGAACAGTGTAGCTTTGAATAGAGTAGAAATGCATGTGAGAAGGAGGTGTTGGGGTTTTTTGTGTGCTGTCTGTGGGTGTATTTCCCTACGCACAGAGTTATTGTTTGTGGGAGAACAGGGGGAATTCGTTTTCCTCATACCGTTATCTATTTTGGGTGGGTGTCTTAGAAAGAATTATCTCCCAAATTATCTGAGAAGTAAATGATGCTCTCCCTTCAAGATCTATCTTAATTCAAATGCAGTGTGTGGCAGGTTTCACTTAGGAGTTCAGACTCACCACTGCACTTCGACTACTCAAACCAGAAATCTCTGGTGACACTCCCTCTGCCTACCCTGGCTGGCTTTTACTTGAACTCTCTTAGATTTCTTTACACATGAAGGCATGTGTACATATTCACTCCCCCTGACCTCTCTCCCTTCTCTGTATGGAGATCACCTGAACTGTTTAAATCTTTTGATTTAATTTTCATTTCTGATAGCAGTGGAATTCCATAGATTTATATTAAAGATGCCATGATATCTTATATCTATAAGCTCTTCTATAGTCAGATTTGGAATTTTTACAGGTGTCTTTCTTCAGATAGTATCAATGACATTCATGTAGAATTGTTTTTTTGTAATTGTACATCTTTGGTTACTGCAGGTATTTATGGTCTTGTTCATTGAGCTGTAAACATGAGCATAAGAGATTTTCTTCTCTGAGGTGAGACCAAAATGGATGGATATCTGAGCAGTTATTTAGTTCTACAGTTCTCTCCTTTTCACAACTGTCTTGATGTTCATCATAACTGCTAAAATTCAGAATGAAAGGTAAATCACAGACCTAATTTTTGCAAAGTCATATTTAAAATGCTCCTAACCTTTGATACTCCATTAAGTTGACTGGAATTTTACTTTGTTCTTTTCTGTCTCCCTGACAACTTTGAAGGGAGGAGTCCTGCTTGAGAAGCTCTTGAAACAGCCTTAGACCTGTACAACTGCAGGAATAATGCTAGTTTTTAAATCTCCTATTTCTGATTATATTTCCTATCTTATTAAATTAGTATTAGGTTTTAAAGCATCAAATTGCCCTTTTTTAAATTCTTACCTTGCTTCATGTAATGCCATTCTGGACCAGAGACTGAACCAAATTTTGGGAAGTGCACATTAATTTTTGGATGTTTCCCTTTCTCACAGTGTCAGAGTAACCAAGTTGCTTTTTGGTAAGGCTTGTTGAGCAATTGCCTATGATCACAGTATATCTGTTAATATAACTAACTACAGTGCAGGTTTAAGGCCTCTAATTTTAGTTTTCTATTATACCTCTTTTCAATTGTGCATCTTGTCATCTTCAGCTATTAGGAATTCTAAATTTCAGCATTGAAAGTGCTAAACTATCTCTTCTAGTAGTATTTCATTAATGCTTTGTGATTTATTATTTCATTGTATGTAAAAGTCATGAGACATTATAGTGTGAAAAGTACCGTATAAGTTTTATTGTATTGTTTACTTCTTGCCTCTTAGGTAGAAGCAGCACTTCCTGTTGAGTTTTCAACAGTGAAAATTAGAGATATTTTTCTTACAGGTAAAATAATTAGTGGTTTAGGTGAAAATGAATACAATTTATGTGTTCAGTCATGCAGAATATCAGACTTTTTAAACAATATTTTCAGTTTCTGGCAGTTAGAAAAACAGATTATTCAGAATTTCATCCTTTTAACTATAAATTAGCACATTTGGATTTATTTTCTGGAATTTCTATAGCACACATGGTAGGCTACAGCAAGCATATTATCTCTGAAAAGCCCTTGTACCTTCTGAAAATATTAAATGTTTTAGAGACTTTAAGAAGAAAACTCAAAGTGAACATAATGGCCTAAATGCTCCCTATATGTGCATGTGAAATAAGTAACTTGAAATGTCTTAAGGTTTGAATTTCTTAAGGTGACAAAGCTTAGTTCTGCTTAGTGATGTGATCACCCAGTGACAGTACTTTTGCCTTCATGCCACGGTACTGATTCTGCATCTTCCAAAGGCACATCCTGATGGCCTTTTTTTTTTTCAGGTACAATATCCCAGGATTTAAGTTGCTGGCAGAAACTTACTGATGATCCTCACACTCCCAGTTTGTAAACTGGCAAAATTTCTACACTGTACAATCACAAAAAGCTTTTTCGTGTGGATCGCTCCTCTTACGTATGAATAGGTTCCTAGTCTCCTCCAGCACCACCTGTAGTCAACAGAGAAAGGACCTCCTGCAGAGAGGAACTCAGAGCACCTACCTTTGGTTCCTGTTCCGAATCATCTGGAAGAGGATCCCTCTCTCCAGTCACTCCAGAAGCCAACTGACTAAGCGAGATGCCCAAAGTTGAGCTGTATGAATGTTTTGTTTATGTTTCATGACAGTTGACATCAAAACTGTTGTTTCATGAACTTCCCTAGGAAAAAATGTTGACCCAAATCTTGTTTAAGACTTAACATGGAGATTCTTTACGGATGTCTGAGTTCAGTAGAGTTCAGGCAGAATTCCGCCCCCCCCCCCCCATGTTTGTGTGAAACAGGAATCTGAATTCAGTCACATCTACTTCCAAACAGTTTGGGCTTCTACAAATTAGCACAAGGAAGATTTTTAATGTTCCCTGCAATTAAAGTAGTTCTGCGTTACATTCAAGCAAAAACTACGCTTTGGCAGCATGGTGAAACATTAGAGAATGTGCCTCAAACTAGTTACAGAAATTGAAGGACGGGACAAATTAAAAAGTGGCAGGAGGGGGTGAAATATTTTATTTAAAAAATACTCCGTAAAGACAAACATGCAGTAAATTAGCATTGTGCTTTCACAGTTATTCATGGAAACGTTTGAAAAAAACTATGGCATTGGTTTGTTTATTATTTGGCAGAATTTTGCAGTGTTTTGTTAGTTTTCCACAGGCCGCTGTGCATAGAGCTCCTTGGGAGGAGCACCAGAAATCTTTGAGGAAGCCTTCAGAAAAGATGAACCAGGTGCGGAGGAATGCAGCCAGAATGACAGTGCAAGGCAACAAGCTCAAAGCTGGGCATTCCTTTTGAAAACCTGTTCACCCCAAAGGCATAATTTTGAGCAGTACATGTATGAAGTGAGAAAATTATAGAGATCCATGGACCTACCTGCATTTTGTCCTGGAATCTTCAAAAGCTGCAGTTAAAAGTGCAAACCAAACTTCCTTTGCATTTACAGCAGGTAGTATTAATTTATGTCATTTAGATTAATAGCAGTTGCTGTTCAACAATAGCTGTTGATAATCTAGTATTGTTAGAACAATACGCAAAAACCTGCATCTAAAGTTGGGGTGGGGGACAGGGAGAGCAGCCAAATGCTCCACCTTGTTTTTATTTTTATATATCTATATCTATCTATCTATCTAATTACTCTGTCCACACACACAGAAATGATAACTTCAGTATGTTTATTGGGAGTGGTGAAAAACAGACACTTGCAAATTAACTGAGACAAGGGACAACAGATTGGAGCTGTATATTTATTTAAATGTTGCTTCCAACCACAGTGTAAGTGTTAGAAAGGAGGGGGAAGCTTTTTTGGGAAATATATTGGGGTTTATTGCAATAAATGCTTCTGGCTCGAAGACATCCATGGTTTAACCTGGTAATCTGTGAGAAGTAGAACGGCATGTGCTGGCAGAAGAGAGCAGAGCTGTGAAAAGGATCTGTCCTTAGGACCTGTCTATCTTTCTGTTCATAATAAAAGCAAGAGAAAAAAGAAGCAGTGTTATCAGTACACTTCTGCAAGTGAATTAGCTAGCACAGATTTGATAAAGCTTATAAACCCTCTAGAGCAATCGTGACAGTTTGCTGGCTTGGGCTTTGTCTGCTGCCAGTTACTCCTTGCTAGTGGCACTCTTTATTTATGCTTCAGTACCACGTTATCCTCTGGGCTTCAAACAGAAGGGACCTGTCTGTAAGTGTTTTGGTTGTGGTGTTAAAAAATAAGAGTGCAGCAAAACACATGCAACAGTGCCCAAGATCCGTTTCAGCCAGTTTCCCTTCTCGTGGTGTTGCTTCCCCGTGACTGTTTGGTACGCGCGGAGCGTGGCTGAGGTGGTATATGTCTGCCTTCCACTAGAGAGTGTTACAGAGTTATTTGAATGAATGAAAAAATCCAAATGGGTGCATTATCTGCTTTGTTGTAGGTAAAATGCAAAGTAGTGTGACCTCAAGAACAGGAGATAGGTGTGCCTGCCTACATGTTTTCCATTTCCTACCACTGCCATTTATCCTTCACTCTGCAGCTAAAAATGAACATAGTGCGGGAGGTAGCCACATTTTAATACACACCAGTTTTTTATCCATTTGACAATGTGTACACATTAATGTTATAGTAAATATATAATCTGATACTCTTTGCTCTCTTTTGTACTCAAATTAAATATATACTTCAAATTGTTAGCATAATTTGGGGGTCGATTATCATGTGCGTGTTCCGAGCACAAGGCATTGACAAATAGGGTTTATATTTTGGATCAGCCTATGTAAAATGCTACGCATGGGAATCTTGGAAAGAAAGTTGCAGTCCATTAACGAATTCTCATATCTGGATTGAAGATGTATATGCATAAGTAGAGAAATTGAAAAATGGTGTTAAGTAGTCAGAAAGTCTCCAAAGGGAGATCTGGACAAGAAGCTACAGTAATAGCATTAGATGGCTATTATTATAAAAAGAAAAAGAATAACTTAAAAGTGAGGTCAATAGTAGCGCTCCAAATGCATAAAGTAATTTCTTTAGCCCCTGAAATTTTATATGGAAATGCAAACACTGAAAGGATTGCTTTTCAGGTGTGTAATGTCATTGAATAACTCCCATTCCTTTTTCTAAATGAAGGATTACTCATGAAGATACTTTATTTAAGATAATAAATTAAAAATGTAAATACTGTGCTGACTACTGTAGCGCTTAAAATGGGGTTTAATCCTAAAGGTCAATGTAGGTGAACTCTCCTGTCCCTGAATTCCAGCAAACTCTCCAATTCAGCTGTTTTCTGTCATAGAGGACTGATCCCTCCTTTATTGCAGGTTTGTGGTCCATGGCCAACATCTTTGTCCGGTGTCCATAGGTTTCCCTCTGCTTTAATGAATGTGATACCTCAGGTGACACCAGCTGAGAACCTGTCTGATCCCATCCTGTCCCCACGTCTGGGGACACACAGAAACCTCAACAGGCACACTTATTCCCAGATGATTTCCAGATCATAGGAAAAATTTTAAAGGCTCTGGAAATCTCTAAGATAGAAGAAGCAGGGCCAATTTGGCTCAAAATCTTCATTTCCTTACCTTTTCCTTGAGAAAACAGGGGGCTAAAGGGATGAATCAGGGGCCTAAGCATCCCTTGGTGGTACCAGTGGTCGTTAACAGACCACAGCTGAAGGGTTCTCAAGGACTGGAGTGCAGAGTGATAAAAAGGGATTTCTCTTGAAGTTAAGACAAAGCATGTAGTACAGTGAGAGCAATTATGTCAGATCCTACTATAGTGAGGTAAGCAGTAAGCTAGATTTGTAATGCCATTGAGAAACCGTAAGGTCCTGAGAGTTAAAGATCCTGTGATACATCTTTATAAGGTTACATGTACTTATCTGTGACAATCTCAGACTTCGTTCTTAAAAACTTTCAATTTGTTTTACCTATTTAAATATCTCTGCAGTTAGCTCCCCTCTGTATTTCCACCCTTCCCTACTGGAAAGGTACAGTACAAGTAATGTAATCAAATCTATTTGATTTTGTTAAAATGAGCTTGAGCTGCTACTGCATTGGAAGATAACACAGACTTTTTGATCCTTTGAGCGTGTAAAATTGATTTCGGAGGTCTTTTGAAATTTTTGCTATTAGTTCTGTTTGGAACACACATATGTTGGAGCAAGGGAGGGATTTTCCCATCGTGATGTGGCATTCATTGCTAAATGAAGGGAAATGTACAGCCGTGGACAACTAAAAAACTATCTGAAAGGATGTACCCATCTCTAGCTAACAGTTTTTAAGTATAGAGGTGCGGATAATAATAAATAACAAAAAGAATCCCCATGTTGCTGACCTAAGCAGATACTGCTCTTCCAGTGGCAGTGGGAGATGCAACTCCTCAGTCCAGCATTTGCTCCTCAATCCACTCCATCTCCCAGAGTACCTATTAGTGAAGATTAAGAAAATCACCAATGTATATTTTTTCTAAAAAGAAATGGAGAACATCTACAGGTAAGCTTAAAAAAAAAAAAAAATTATGAAATTCTTTTTTACTGCTGTTTTCTAGAACATAGCGGGGCATCTGCACTATTATGGTTACAGGAAGAGGGAGAAGGTTTCTGTGGGTCTGCCAGTGGCTCCACAGGAAGGTGTGAGTAACTCTCTCTTTATCTCAGTTTACCCTTTATTGTTAGAATTGAAACATGTCTTTTATGGACTACACAATCACGTTTAATTAATGTTTGAGGACTGTGAGACCCTTTAATAAGGAGTTGCTCTTTATGAAAGCAAAGACATATTTATTAATAACCAGGTGGATGTTTTGCACTTTGTCTTCTCATAAATAGTACCCTAAAGAAAAAAAAAAAAATACAAGTGGAAACATTTTTAGGAGCTTTTGGATAAGAATTGCTACCTAATTACTGAACTGAAGTAATTTTGAAAGATGGCTTATACAGCCATACTATGTGCACTTTTATTGCATGAGGGATTTCTAGTAGTCAATAGAAGTTCCTTCCTGAGGACCTGGAGAGAGTGTGATCTAACTCTTTCAAGTTAATCATGAACCACAGAGCAAGCACTGAGTAAACGGATAGCATAAATTGAAAGGTCACAGCCTGTATTGAGAGAGATGCTGTAGTATTTCCTTCTTAAAAGAAACATGACAATTCATTTTGATCTCTGTCATAGAGGTATAGACGACTGAAGGTGAAAGATGCTCAAACAGAGCTCAGCAAAAGGGACTGGGTGCCTTAACACGCACCTCTTGTCCTCACCACTCCTGTGCCCCTGACAGCAGAAGGAAAATGCAGTCTTGGGCTGTGTCAAAGCTCTATGTTCATCCTTCTTCTTCAGCTGCAATTCATTGAATCCTTGATGGTTTGACTCACAGGTGCACCACAGTGAGTTTGGGGGAATGTCTATGAGGAAAAAGCTGCAGAAATGTCTTTATTCTCCTTTAGATTTCTCACTGGATCAAAGGATTCCTTAGACCTTGCACTCGGTGTAATATAGATATGTGTGTGTGTTTGTCTGTCGTGTACATAACTGATGAGGCAGCAGAAAATGGAGCTTGAAAATATTAATATCCAACATGTATTAGAATTTGATCATACTAGCAGAATCTGTAAGTTAACAAGAGTATGTCTGTGTCAGGATGAGATCATCCAGAAATAATAGAATTTGTGTTTCAGTGTGAGAAAACTGTAAAGGTTTAAAGCCAGGATGTGTGTTTATCTGTTCGGTTTTTTGTTTTTTTTTTCTTTTCCCTGAAATATCTCTTTGTGCCAGGTATTGTATATCCTCCAGTCATAAGAGCTACTAGTTTAAACAGGAATAGATATGTAGAAGCATATTCATGCTGTACACTCTAGGGCAGGTGAACACTAAATTTACCTCCAAGTGCTTTAAATGTCAAATAAGATTAACCATCCACTAATCCGTCTAACAATTCACTAGAAGTTCTGCTCTCTGGCAATGATTTTGCATAATAGACAAGGTAACCCCTTTGCTGCCTGATAGCTCTTCAGCATATGGCTGGCAAAAACAAGCGCGTGTTGGATGATGGGGCCATTTTACATGCAATGAGCTGTTCCACTTAACCTTTTCCTTGATGAACAGCAAACATTGCCCAAAGAATCCCACAGAAGAATCACTAAGTGGTTTACAGAAGTTAATGGCCAGGCACTAATGTACCCGCTCCTATATTTAGATGGAGAAAACAGTGATATGTGTGTTTAAAGACCACAAATGTTGCTAGATTTTTGCAGAAATATAGAACAAACTATGATAAGTGAAAATTTTATCCAAAATTAAAATGAAGCAAAAAGAAGGGAGGGAGGAATATTCTTGTTTGTACATATAACAAGACTACTTAAGTGTAGCACAGTTCTTCCTGGTTCAGGGAAAACCAGGTTCTCTGGTTCCTCAGCTTCAGGACCTGAGTTGTAATTCCTGATCTATAGCAATAGCCGGCAGGAGAAGGAAATGAACATTGCACAGGGATTCAATTAACTGTGGAAGAATACACTGGATTTTGGAGAAGAAAAGGGACCCCCTCTTTAAATAAGCTTTAACACCTTGACAGAGAAGTCAGATCAATTAGATTTTCCTGAGACAAAACAAAGCATATGTTTATTCAGAATTGTCTCAGAGTCCTGGGAGAAATTTGAATCGGAACCCATATTAAAAAAGCCATCTGGGAACATCTTGCAAAAGGCATCCTGATGTCAAGAAATAGTATTTTTGCCATCGGCTTAAGAAAGGTCTCTCATCACACTTGACCTTGGGATCTAATTAATATCCTGGAAAAAACATTATTATTACTACTTAAAATAATAGCGGGTGCTAGTAGTATTTTCTTAACACAATCTTTTGTTTCAAACCTTGACAATAGTTATATTTTGGAGAAGCGTAAAAGCTTGAATTTGGAAAGCAAATATCAAAATATTGAACAAGACAGTTGGATACTTTAAAAATTGCAGGAAGGTGAATCATATTAAAGAGTGCAGCTACACAAAAGGGCACGGATCCAGAAGTTGGTGCTGTTTAGGGCAAGCGAAGGAAATGAGCTTTCAACCGTGCTGATTGTGCCAGAGGTCTCTGCACCACAAGGCCAGGGAAGGGAGCCGGCGTGCGAACGCCTGCCCTCTGCCGCTGCGCTGGGAGGGCTTTCAAAAGCCTCCGGTCTGTAGTCCAAGAAGGACTGTATTGTTCAGCCAAATATTCCAAATCAAGCAGAGAGATTTCCCACTCTGCATCCAAACAAAATGAAGTCAGCTTTGACTCTGCAAAATGTCGATGAATTCTTCAGAGTAAATCAGCCCTGTCAGTCTGATACGGAACTGTCACCTACTTGTGACATAATATAATATGAAATGATATTGAACAACATGCGTTTGGCACTAAATTGTTAGCGGGTTTTAGCTCTGACAGCAGCAAGTTTATTGCTTTAATCCCAAGGTCTTTTAACCCTCTTTGACATAAATTGAGGTTGGCTTTTGTGAGAAAACTCCACTTCACTCTCTCTTCCTTTACCTAAAACTGCTTTTAACAATTTATGCTCATACATCAGACACTCATTTTGAGTGACAAAAAGAAAAAAGATCTATTAGAATAGAAGGAAAAAGGGTCAATTTAGGTTAAGCAGTGTATGTCTCTCTTGGTAGGCATGTCACAGCTTTCTTCAGGTGAATGTGAATTTTAAGTTGTAATAGTGTATTGCTGTAGCAAAATAAAACAAATCTGTGACAAGAAGAGAGAATAAGTATTGCAGGAGAAACACTGATAACCTGCAATAAGACTAGTCTTCCTTTTTTTGATGCAATTTAATTTATTCCCAAGCCTGGGTCCATTTTGAAACTTTTCTTGAAAGATCAAAGGATTTTCTTCTTTATCCAAACACTGTAGAGAGACTAGTTTAGTGATGGTCATGTGTAGAAATACAGATGCATAGAATAGATACTACATACACACAGTTTTGTTGAATAGTATAGCTGGCTGATAGCACATAATTTAATATTTCACTTTTTTGAGACACCTTGTTTAGTTTGATAAGTAAGTACACATTGTCGTCGGTGCCCTGATAATCCCATCACAGAAATACGCCATATATGAACTATAACATCAATAACACAGGACACTTTTATCACCCTTGTTTTTCTATTCTCAATTACTGTATGATGCTCACAGTGTTGCTTTGAAATAATTTCTTTATTACATTTAAAGCTCAGCTGAATCTGCCCTTGAACTGTGTAATAATGGAGAGTGAACACATTATCAGCATATTTGCAAATATTTTCTTTTAATATTTTCTTTGTTCTCACATAGGGAAGACTGTGTTATTGATCTACCATAATTTTTACAGAAGAGAGAAGTAAGGAAAATATTAGGCAAAAGGAAACTTGTGTTTCTCTCCAAGTGTGAGCATTTAAAAAGTTTTTATAAATGGCATTTTTTTCTTTTCTAAACCCAGATTTTTCTGCCTCTCTTATTTTATGTAATTTTTCTTATTTATGTTATTTTACTGTTATTATCTATAACTTGCTCATAGCAATTTTGGTCCTGGCTAATGTTTAATGCATAAACAAGTTGTTCCATGAGCAGCAAAAATGACATAATCTGTGATCTCCTGCAGATTTGTGTCTTGTTTCTCTTACACCCCTCCCCACGGCAATAACCTCATTTCCTCCATGGCTTTTGGCATCCCCTCCACTCCAACACCTTCAACTCCCTCTTCATATCCCCTGTCTCCTCCACTTCCAACTTTTCTACTGTAATATCTTCAGCTGGATGCCTAGAGCTGACTGCAATGCACTGTTGCTCTACTCAGTCATGTTCCTCATAGACTGAATACAAAATTGATACCAACGAATAAATACAAATCATAAATGAACTTCACTGGATTTTTATTTTGGGAACTCCAACCCCTAAGTCAGGAAAATACCAAAGTAGCGAAAATGTTTCTAAACCTTCTATGACAAATAGTGTTATTTTGCTTCCTATTTATATTATATAGAAAATATATTAATGTTTCTATAGATTATAATTATAACGTTCTGTACCCTAGAGATATGTTGATAGCTGTGTTATGTTCTAAGCACATCTTGCTATACATCAAGATTAAGCCAAAGTAATATTAATTTTGAAGTTTGTCCACATTTTTCCAGCCTTGGCATCTGATTTCTTTTTTCTTCATCCTTCTCCTTATGTGTCCTTTGGTTTGAATGCAGGCTATGCCCAACTGCTGCTGATGCAAATCCTGACTTCTCTAAAACCAAGGGCAGTAATTTCTTAATCAGGATTTTGCCCTACAGAGTGACTGCCCCTGCCAGAGCATAACACAGTGTCTCCGCCAGGTGTTTTCCTTCGGTAGGTCCTGCACCACCAGCCACGGTGCTTCAGCAGAGCTGGGCTCCTACAGCATTACTCTGACTCTGTAAGCATCTGATACTGGTAGCCCTTGCAGTTTCCCTCCTTCGTTACAGTTGTAAGTATAAATTCCACAACATTTCCAAATCCTGACAGAATGAAACTTGGGGAATTGGGAAAATGGGGTTAGCGTATGAATTGTGATCTTGTCCATACAATAAAAAGCACTATCAGTGGGCATTCAGCAGCTGAATTACACTCATGTTGTTTGTATTTTTATGGACACTGTTATAACTATAGTCAAGTATGATTTAACTTTAAAAGGGATGCTGTAACATTGTTCAAGTCCAGAGCTGCCATAATCTTTTGTGGTAAATCTTTTGGATTTTATCTAGCTTTTAAAGAGGAAGGTAATACAAAGAAATAGTAATAGAATACACAGAAGCTGCATTTACTATGACTTGCTAATCCATCCTTTTTATTTGGTTTTGCATACATGCAAACATTTCTGAGCATGGTGGTTTTGCGCATTGTTTTCTTCTACATTGCATCAAACAGGCATCCCTTATAAAATGTAGGATCGTTTTGCAACCTAATTCCTACAAATACCACGTGTATACAATTCTGAGCATTCTGTTGCTTACGCATTTCAGTAGCACAATTTCATTCTATTATAGATGTACAAGTTGCATTTGCTTTTAGAAATTGGTTCAAAATAATTAAGGTTACTTTTGGTTTTAAACATTAAATGTATTCAAAATCAACATCTTATTTTGATTCTAGATGCTCTTGTGGTACAGAACAGGAGATGGAAGCTGTTTTGGTCATTGTCACTAATTCTGTGTGAGGCCTTAGCTGACTTGCTTAGATTTTCTCAATCTTTTTGCTTATCTGTAATTTCTTGTCTCTTGTTTGGCTTATTTCATTAATGTTTGCAAACTGGTTTTAGATACTTACATGGAAAGTGCTGAATAAGTATTATTTGCTGTCAGGTCTGAAAGTGGACATTTGCTGCTCTTGTCATAGACGTAACACATGTAATGATTTTCAGGTTTTATAAATAAATAATCCATGCTGATGGATATTTGGGGATAGCTATGCAATTAAATAATTTAGCTCAGCACAAATAGGGTCTTGTAGCTAA
Organism: Haliaeetus albicilla; assembly: GCF_947461875.1. NCBI lineage: Eukaryota > Metazoa > Chordata > Aves > Accipitriformes > Accipitridae > Haliaeetus > Haliaeetus albicilla. The sequence continues at coordinate 12,835,954 of NC_091492.1, forward strand.
AATGTTTAGTTGGAACCTCAGAAGTTTTGTTATGCAGCATAGGACAGTGAAATTGCAAGTACAAAACATACCCTGACTCCCCATTTCTCAGCATTCCTGTCTTAGAAAAAAACTGTAAGCAAGAGTAAAAGATTCTTCATTCCTTCAAGGCATTCCCTGAGGGCTTGCCTGCCCTAAATAATTACACAGCCTTAAAACAGTTGTCAGCCACTGCAGTCAGGACTGCTACCTCTCACGATTTTATCGAGAATCTTGCCGATAGCTGCCACATGTCTCAGAGCCCTGCCTTTGGAGTTGTAACCCTATAAGAGGGTCTGAGCTCACCTTGGTAAATGAATGGAAGTTTCAGGCTCCTTGTTGTTAACAAAAGCTTGAAAATGTAAAATGAAAAGAATCAAGCTTCCAGGTGGTGACGTCCTCCTGCCTCCTCTTATTATTGTTAGAAATCCCTAGCTTTTTAAGCCGTATCTCCTAATTTCTCTTAATTTCTGCTTGCTTAAGGCGCTGTTGACTGTTTGGGACAAGGTTGTGTCTGTTGCTGTGTGTCTGGCCACAGTACTAGGTAGTGAGTCTCACAACAAGCCTTTTTCACCTTTCTTGTACCTGTTTCATTAGTGTTAGTATGGCAGCAGAAACAGCTGCTGTCCCTCAGTACACTCCAGCCTACGTTGTCCTTGTATGCAGCTAGAAGGAATGAGCTGGCATTAAGATTGAGATGATCTGGCTCTGCCCTGCTCTTGAAGGAGTTCCTGTTCCTTTACTCAGTGATGTCTGTACTATTACAAATGTGACCTAAGTTTGTACAGAGACTGTTTAAATTTGTAGTAGCCAATATGGATAACCATAACTCCATTTACCTTTATTCCCTAGGTATAACTAGGACTGGATAACATGGAGATATAACTGATAAGGATGCTGAATTATTCTAATTAAAGCATGTTTGTGAATGGTTTAATTTTCCAGTTTAGAAGAACTTCAGAAGGGGGAAAAATACCCAACAAAACATTGCCCTTGCCTTTTGGTAATGTCTAGGCCATCCTTGGTTTTTGATTCCTTTTATTTCAACCCTTCCAACACGACTGTCTTGCTCAAGAAGAGAAAAACAAAAAGGCCAAGGAAAGAAAAAAAGTAAATTGTTCTGCTGTTCTCTCTTACTGGGCAGTCTTTCGCTAGTGCATCTTTGAGGTTATGGAGAGAGAATGTATGTCTGAAATTTAAGTTAAGCCTGTCCCTCTCTGTATTTCCTACTCCTTCCTTAGCTGCTTGTCTGAGCTCCACTGCTACTTATAGTAGGGTTATGGAGTGCTACTTCAGTTTTTTGGTTCTAGGGAATTATTTTACCTGATTTTTTTCCTGGAATCTTATTCCATATGCTATTTAGGCTGGAATCTAAGACTTGTTTCCCTAGGCGAGTTCAAGTAGGTAGACTGCAAAAGCTAGTTTAAGTTTATGGAAATTAATAAATGATATTTCTAAGCAGAGGATCAGGGTGGGGAGCAGAGTGTGATTGTTGCTTTGATTCCTAATTCAGGAATTTGTCTTTACAGAAAAACTTCAGGTTAAAAAATTAATTGATTCCAAGCTAAAAATGACAAATTTCTATTAGGTCACCGCTCCCTCTTTCTTTGTTTGTACTGTCATCAATAGTCCAGCTTCTAAATGGACCCCAGGACCTCTGACAGACTGGAGAAGAGCTATGTGGGAGAGGCTTCAGGATTTAGCCCTTCATGGGAACAAGGATATGCTGCCTCTCATATTCTGCTCAAGCAGAGCTCCTGGTGCTGCTGGGATTGATTGCATTTACACAGTGTTACTGTGATGCGGTGCATATATGACATAGCGCGTGGAAACAGAATGCCCACGGTCAGAAAGAGCCTGTTAAATAACAACATAATTAATCACTCCTCAGATAAGAAATGAGAAGAGACAGAGATTTTTTTTTTTGTTTAACTTTTTTTTTTTCTTGGCCCAGGAGCAACCAATAGCTGAAATCTAGTCCTAAAGCCAAGTGTCTGTTCTGAGAATGGGGGTGAATGAGTCCTTATACAACCTTCCTTTCACTGGGTAAAAGTGTTTGGGGATGGCTGATGTAGTATCCCTGGACAGCTCACTGGAGAAGTTGTTCTGCATGTAGTGCAAATGTACTGCAGGTTTTTTCAAAATTCATAAAGCTTGGAGTTCTTCCCATCATTGTGGGAATTTATTTGGTGCATGAGTGATTTGTATGGATCTCATTTTTTTCCTTTGTTATTAAAAAAAAAAAAAAAGTGCACTTAGGAATGCCCTGTGTTTTATCTAGAACTTAGTCATTAGCACAATATCACAATCAACAAATAATACCAGAGCTGAAAAACAACAAAAAAAGCAGGATGAAAAAAGGTGACAAGAAAGGAGGAGACAGAAGTATTAAAAAGTATTGTAGATAAAGAACTGTTGACTGCTACTCTTGTAAATATTTCAAAATATAGATCCAATGTTTTATGGGTCACTAAAACTACTGTAAATACACCAGCTGAATCCCAAATACATCATTCTCAATCCCCGGCAAAGACAAAACAATGCAGCTATAATATACCCTTCGTCATCCCTTGCAGACTTGGATTTAGCTGCAGAGCAAGTTGACTGCAGATAGAATATTCAACCAGAGGAAAGAAAAAGAAACCCGATCCTGTCCTACTGTCCAGTTTTCTATGTAGTATATAGTGTAGTACAGCAGTAGATCCCTGGCACCTTGAACTTTCCTTTATTTTTTTCTGGTTCAGCTGTGAAAGCCGATCAAACTTTTCTAAGTGGCTTGGAAACTAATTTTATGCCTTACTCTACCTGCAAATTCAGAAGAAATTATTCCTAGGCTTTGTACTAAATCTATTTTAAAAGTATTTTCATATGCATCCGTGGAGGGCAGGCTCTCAAACACTGATGAATCCCACCTCTTAGCAGGTTCATTGCATGATTTTTTCAGTAGTGCAGAGACAAAATGCAAGTCCAGTGTCCCTTCTCTGGAAAGGAAGGACACTGATCCTGGAATTTTATAGTCAGGACCAGGATTATGCTATAGCTTTTGTGTCCCTATATCATAAACTGCTTGTTTTGTTTGTTTGTTTGTTTTTAATTTTATCAGGCTCTGCCTTCCATTATCTCTTTAAGATTTTGTCTTTGAGCGTATGCATTTGACTTGATTCAGGTTGGGTTCTGTAGGGATGCTGTTATATACACTGGTCTGTGGTTGCCAACCTAAGCAATGCATGGCTCTGGGAATGCGGTAAGTAAATAAAGCCTCTAATAGCACCAAAAAGATTGAAGTTCAAAAAAAGCTTATGAAGAACAAAATGACCCACAATGTTCTGGTGTCAGAAATCAGTTTCCCAGATTGAAGTTAGGAGACAGAGATTCTTG
>NC_091492.1:12844349-12941849 GCF_947461875.1 Haliaeetus albicilla
GTTAATATGTTCAGTCCTGCCTGACAAATGAGCATTATCGTCAATGTGGGTGCACATTTCCACTTATCCTTTTTGTAGCTGGAAAGCTTTATGAAAAATAAATTAATAATGCATACTAAATTATGTCTGCAAGAGACATTTATGTATATATTGCTAGCTTCAAGACTGATTAGATTTACATTTCTTTAAAAATGATTTTTTTCTCACACATCCATAATGCCTTTAGAATGCACTGCATGATAGAAAAACGCAATCTTGATTTCAGTTGAATACCTGGAAGGAGTGTGTTTTTCCCCTATTAATATGTACATGTGTTCCCCTAGAGTTTGCGTTATTTTTCCTAAAAGAGACTGTTTTCTTGAATTACCCCAGCCCAAATATATGCCTTAGGATGCGAAATGCAGCAAAGTAGATGTCCTATTATCATAACTGGAAAGAGGTCCATTTAATAATAGCCTGTATTAAACAAGACTCTGCTAACTATACAGTAAAGACTGTTTTTCACCGGAGAATGTAAACCATATGTTTTAAATGCAGCTAAAAATGGATGCAGTGTGCTATTTCCTTCCACCTCAGCCTGCAGTGTATTACTTAGATTTGCAAGGCATAGCCACCACTAGTACTTAACACTGCTGAAAGAGCCACCCTTCAAGGTTTTTTTAACCACAAAGAAAAGAGAAATATAGTAGCATCGATTGTTAAATCCTGGTGCTTGTTACTCACTGCCCGCACACAGAACATCATGCCTTTGTAGCAGTGAGGAGAGTTGGTATTTATCAGGGTTCAGAGCTAGTTCAGCCACACACTTGACAAATTATTTGTGGAATTGTTGTATTCACAGTCACTTAAATAAGAATCTGTCAACACAAGGCTGTGCTTTGTTGCAGCAGGTCTCACAGTTTTTCCTGCGCACTCAAAGAATGATGGATTGGAGGTAATGCAAATTCACTACCATTTTATATGCTGGTGCCTTCTTCATAGACAGGAAACATAGCTCAGTATCATCTTGTAAAATGCCTTAACTGTAAAGGCCTAGTTCAGTGTTGAAAGTGCTTTTTAAAAATGGTATGTTGGAACAGGGAAATGTAATTCAAATATTTTCCTCACGTCTCATTTTAGAGACTGTTTGTCGGAGCAGGTGTGCGTTCAGATTTTCCCAGGCTAAGTAGGACATATGCTTATCTGTGCTTGGTAATTAAAACAAATTAATAAATACAATTATTTGATTTTATGGCAACTTAAAAGTTAAGACTGCTTAACGGGATATTAAATTTAAAGAGCTCACACAGAAGAAAAGATGTTCATTTAGGTAACTCAGTCTGCATTGCTGATAGCAATTTTTTTTGTAAATTCATTTGTCCAGCAAAGAATACCCATCTTAAAGCTCTATAACCGATTCTAAAAGGTATAGTTCAAAGGTAAAAAACCACGAGCCTTTGACAGAATGGAGCTTACAATAATAAGTAAAAAAACTTATCTATGCTGGCAAGTATTTTTTAGGTTGCTGTCCAAAACTGGAATGTTTTGCCCAGAACTAAAGGCAGCCACAAAACTCTTGCCACTCCCTACTCCAGCAGAAGTCGGAGCTTTTCCTTGCCCTGCTCCCACACCTCCCACAGCCATGAGGGAGTGCTGGAGCCCAGCAACAGCCTGGGACAGCACTGGGGAGGAATGGAGGGAGCTGGAGGCAGTCCTTGAGGATTTCAAAATGAATAAGGAGAAGTAACAGCATGCACTGGATGAAGCTTTTCTGGAAAGTTCTCACTGCAGTTGAATAAACAGAGTTATGGGCTATTTAAGTTATATCTCTGTGCCTTTTTCTTTTTGGTTGTTCAGGAAAATTGATCTTTCTGCACTAGGAAAAAGCTTGTCTGTGCCGGAGAGGGCTTTCTCAGAGGCTCATTTCAAGTGTAAGGAATGAGCTTGCCAGGAGTTAAGGACAATCACAAATCTTACCTTGCACTGCCTCAAGTTCAGGGTGTGTTTCTTTTATTTAGAATAACAACAGGGGAATTTCATGAAGTGTATATAAAAATGTTTTTAAAATAATCAACAACAAATTTTCGACAACAAATATGTGACAAATATTATTCACTTGGCTCAATGCCCTAATGGGAGGCCCACATCAATGCACTATTGAAACCTTTGTAAATTATAATAGGCCCTAGTGAAGTCAATGAATATATTTCCATACACTTCAGGTGGGCTGGCTTTTAACCCCAGATACTCTAAGCCTTAAGCTTTCAACTTGATCTGAGCAGGCACTCTAAATTTCAGTGCATGCTCAAGATGTAAGTATTTAGCTGGTATATAAATCTGGGCTGAAGTAAGCTACTCTGGCATCCTGCTACCAATGCTGCTGTTTTACACTGGTGCTTTATCCGTGGTAAGATAACTAATGTGCAGTACTCTCTACTTTTGTATTGACTGAGTGAAAGGAAATGGTTTGACATTGAAGAGCATTGTCTTTTATTTATACGTGCTGCCTGGCCTCTTTTTGTCTCCTTTCTGAGTAGTCTACTTTGACTTGCTCTGATTTTACCTGTTATAAAGCTTATATTTCTTGAGAACCATTAAACAGTAGTAAGTTGAATTTCATGCATGTGAAGAGTGTGAACAGGTAGCTCTGCAGGGCAGCACCTCGGATCCTCCTCTTCATTCACCAACACATCGGGCTGAAGTGCAGAGCAGGGGGCTGCTGCTCAGGCAGGTATCTCTGCAGTGGTTATCTGCATTCAGAGAAGTATCTGGAAACGTTTAGTTGACTTTATTTTATTAAAAAATGCCAGTAATACAGCATCGTATATAAATTAACATGCTCCTATTAGACTCGCACAACACTTATGTCCTCCTGTACCTATTTCCCTTTAGCCAGGACACAGGAGTGCACCAGCATGGATTGGCACTGTGATAGCTGCTGCAGGGAGCAACGCCTACGCCAACATGGTTGTTTGGGGTCCTGTGACCGCAGACACCGCTATACTCCGTCGGAGAGGTTGGTCGTGACGTCTTTGTTATCTAGGTTCTCTTCAGCCTTGCGGGGAGGCATCTGTTTGGCAGAGTCCCCTGCAAGGGCTGTGCTCTGCAGCCTCGCAGAGTATTCAGAATTTGGTAGTATTTTCCCCAGTAGCCTTTCAAAGCATTTAGAAGCTTGACGCAATTTCAAAGACTACAGATTGACTTACAGTATGGGATACAGTATTTTCACTTGCGTCTAAAAACGCTGTTGTGTGGCCAAAAATTAAATCGCCAAGAAATCACACATGGTTCACAACACAGCTCTTTGATAACATTAAAAGTATATGTAATATTTTGAAATCACTGGCCAATTATTTCTAATAGTTTCATCATAATTTATGTAGAGAATCTCTCTGTTGGATGTGTTCCTGCTTTGGTCTAAATGTATTTTGAACACTCTTGTCAAATATCCCCATTTGGCACCTATTTTGTTTCACTGAATTTCTTTAGTATGTCCAGATCTCTTGCCAATGTATTTGCGGAACATATTTTGACAGCTTTGTCACCAAATTTGTTACTACTTGTGTTTGGAATGGGTACCAAATTGCAGATATTAATGTGTGTGTTTCCTTTTGGTATAGACTCAACTGGATAATACCTTTGTCTTCTCTGATGGTGAACATAACAGAGTGAGTGAATGTTTTAACTTCTTTTTTTTTTTTTTTACTCATTTCAAATGTTATTAAGATTTAAAAATTACAAATCTGTTATAAATGTATTGTTTTGGTTTTATGTTTGCAGCTAAAAGCATCCTGAGCAGAATACCCTTAAGCTTTAAAGAGCTGTGATCTTGCATTCCTTACTTACCCAAACTTTATAATAGAAATAGTACATTTGTGAAGCCAGTAGGTCCTCCCTCACTGTACCACACACGTGTGTGTGTATATGCATATATGTATAATCTTATTTCAGTGTGCTTGGACTAACTAGACTATTGAATTTCAGTTCATTGTGCTCATTTATAAAATAGTCTTCCTATTGAGTTTGTTAGAGCTGAATGAAAATGGTGTATTTAAGGCTGCTCACAATCTTTTCCATCAACTTTTCTTAATATGGTATTTCTAGATTAAAAGACGTGACAAGATAATGCACGTTGAAATATAAAAATCTGCTTTGTGGCTCTGCGACAGTGGCCAGAACAAGGGCTGCTGAGCTGGCCCACCGTGAGGGAGCCCTCTCAGAGACTTCGCACTGGTTTATGACATTTGCAGCCACGTAAGTCCCTGCTATTCCCTTTGAACGAGAGCTACCTGAAACCCTTCGTCAGCTCATTTTCCACAGCCAGGCACAGCGTGGGGTGAGGACTCGACCCTTGCAGCCCTGGTTTCTGTGGACAGCTGGCACTGCCTTTAGCCCTCGTTTTTGCTTGTACTGAGATGACGATTGCCTGCTGCACAGCTGTTGGTGGCCTTTACCCTCTCTGGGTGCGTGTAGACCTAGACAGCACCCTGAATCTGAATGAATGAACGGTACATGCATGCTGTTTTTCAAATGTTGTCCAGAGAAATAGGCTGGAAAGATTTAATGAATTAGTCACCTTTGACAGTGGAGGCTAAATGCGATGTGGAGAACATATGTTTTAGAATTCAGTTTAAATAAGGCTTAGTGGTTGCCATAGCTCCTGATTATTTTTGCTCTGTTGTGGATAGCATAGTAGTTGGAAATACTTTTGGTCACCCTTAAAGGTAATCTCGGATGTGGAGCACTGTGCAGTTCTTGGTCACAGCACTTTCTCTGAAATGGTAGATTCCCCTAGGAATACTAGAAAAACCTGTGCCTGCTTCTAAGGGCTCCTTTTTGGGCCACTTACTAGTGTTCTTTAAAAGATGCTATTCAGTTGGCATAGAGCTCTTTGATTTTTTTTTTTAGTGCTGGCAGATAGGGTGTTTACTGTGCTGAATAATACGTATCAAATAGGAAATGAATCCTGAAACAGCTGGTTTTGTTGCTGATAGTAAGTCCTCTTATTTTTTAAATGTAAGGATTGGTTTTAAAATGTCAGCGGTCTTTCTGAACTGATATATTGCCCTTTACAAAGATTTTACCAAAATTCTTAAGTAATAACAGAAGATGTTAATTAACCTAATTATGTTGTATAAAAATGCAATTGTGAATCTAAAATATCTGTAGAATAAAATGTTTGTTTTTCAGAGAGGACTGTCATGTTACACCTTTAAGATCTGTACCTTAATTTCAGTTACCTGTGCAAACCTATGTATTTCCTTTTTTAATTTCAGGTGGCAACTGCCCCATCAGTTCTATAAATTGAACTTAGATTTGAACCAGAAATAAATTTTTTGAAAATAAGATTTTATTTAATGTCTTACAAAAAGCATGATACATAATACGAATGGAAAACATTCCCAATGCTGTTTAGTTTTTAATTCCGATTCTGTGGTCCTATGCAATAATACCTGATTTTTTGAGCAATTTCTTCCAGCTTATGTGGACAGGTTGAGACACAGACTACAATCAGGGCGCAGACACAATCGGGGCATCAAAAGGTCTTCCTCAAAAAGAAATTGTATTAACTTAAGATGACAAAAGCAGGAAGGCTATTCTATGTCTGTACTAGATATAGAATATATACTGCATTTTCGGGTAAATTATTTTTCAAGTCTGAAGCCCAGCTTAAGTGAGGGCAGCAATCTTGTGCCAGCTGCCAGCATTCTCCAGAGAAATAGGAGCAATAGGCCATAGAAATGGTCTGGTCATAACATACTTTTTTGGCCATTAGAGAGGAGAGTAACATAATAGCTGCTCTGCTAGTTTCATACTACAAAAGAATTTCCTACAAAATAGTAGAGACGAGGGCAAGGTGTGGAATAAGTTAAAATTATAACGAACAGACTGACCTGCCATTGATTCAATTTTCCTTTTGGTTGGAAATTTTGCATCGTAGAATATATATTTCGCTTGTCAAATTTGCTATTGACTTTCTTTGTTCCACTGAAATTCTGAATTTTTTGCTACTTGCTTGAACTTTTTTCACACAGTCATAACACAATATAAATCAAACACCCTAATCCAGACAAAGTAAATCATCAGCTGTTTGGCATAATTTTGTCTGAGTGTTAGTAGAAGACTAACTCTTCCAGACAACTTCTACCAGATTGCTAAATACACAAATAATTTGCTTATTAGAGGTGATATTTATCAAAAAACTCAGAAGAATGTAAGCACTGAAATATATTTATGGTCATGTAAAAAATGAAATGACCTGTTGGAGACAGACCTTAGCTCCTGAGAAGAAATGAAATGCTTAGGAAGGTTCCATGAAACACATGAAATTATTATGTATATATAAGAAGTAATAATGTCATCTGTTTTTTTCTGTTTCCTGTTGATTGACTTTTATAGCTTGCAAACATTATGCGGGATTGTAAATTGCAATAAATTTAATCAAGAATTATTTTATTCAGCCTACTAATGAGGAATAATAGCGTATGTATCAATTAGACGTGTCAATTTGTGTGAAGAAATAGATTTACAAAGGGATAGTAGGTAAAAAAAATATCATTGGTATCAATTCACTTCATTATTTTTAATTTGCTGTGAATATTGAGTGCTTCCAACATAAAATCATTCCTCAATTAAAACAAAACAGCTGTACTCCTATCAGCTTTTCCTTGCTTGTTGCTTACAGATTAGCAGTTGTCATTGGCTTCAGTCTCATGTCTTTTCATTAATTTGCAACCATAAATTGCTAAAAAAATAAAAAAATAATAAAAATCTTTGGCTTGTCAATGTACTAAGTAAATTATATAAATTATTTTTTTCAGGTTGCAATGAAAGGGCAGAAATACTGTAGCAGCAACATTTGGGGGTATCAGAACTGTGACAAAACCCTGTCTGCTTCTGTTCTCCAGTGTCAGCAAAGCAATAGTAGTTGTGAGCACTTTATTCATTTTGGCACTTTTTTATTACTCTAGATTCCCTTTCCCCCCCCCCCAGGCAATTTCTAGTAAACTAGATCCCACAGATGTGTTACAGTGTAAATGAGAAGGATGAATTCTGAATTGGATTGGTTTGTAGCTTGCTTTCACTGTAGGATCTAATGAGTTCCTCTCCTTCCTTTATTAGCAAGTCTGTGCTCTTTCTTAGTTTTCCATGATATCAGTGAGCGTGTTTGTGTTTTTGAGTGACATATGTAGCTCTGTGGTTGTCCTTATTTCTCTTCAAATAGATCAAAAGACTGACAATAGGAGCACATTTATAGAGAGAAGCATGGCAGTTGCAAAAGCTATTTCTGCAAGCCCAGATGTGAAAATGTGGTGTAGGATTTCTTCTGTTAACTTCTATTTTTCTAGTAGTAAGTTCTCAACGGCCTTACAAGATTTTAAATTGGTCTACCTTACCTTCTTATCATCTACCTATTATTTTAGTAGAAAGTTTTAAAAAAAAATCTTTTTAAAGGTGTGGTATATACGATGTAAAAAGTACGCAGGAAGAATCAATAATTATGTATTTTATGTTTTAATAGACAATAATATTATCTCAGAATGCTGTGGTTTCAAGAAATGAAGTTAAGCTGTACTTCTGATTATTTTTTTCTGCAGCTGGTGTTGCAGATTTCAATACGTTTAGTTCCTACTGACTGAATGCATTTTACTGTGGTGTATTTTTATTATTTTTTTGTTACCAGTGAGAGCTTTTTGATAGAATCCCTAAAAGGGAATTCATGTCTGTAGGGAGACTGAACACATGGGATCTGAATCCTAGTTAACAGTGAATTCTCTATCACAAGAAGTAAAAGCTTATGAATATTTTCCTCAGCTCTGAAAGTGGAAGCTGACACTAGCTTGTATCAGAGAATTTTAACTAATTATTATTACAATGATCGTCTGCTAATTTGCTTCTCCATAACTGGAATCAGCATGCTAAATATGTGTGAAGTTTTTGGAGTTCATGCTAAAATTTCAACTAGCCAAAGACTTATCTGCATTTCACTGTCATTGAAATAATAATAATAACTAATAATAAATACATTAACTATATTTCTTTTTATGAATTCACTGAATTTAAGTAGACCATTGCATAAGCTGAACACATCTTCAATTTTTTATAAATCTAGAGTGTTGTCATTTAACACTGAATATTTGTTAGAAAAAAGGCTATGTGAGTTTAATGCTGTAATTTTGAATAGATTTCTACATATTTCAAAATGGAATAAGAAATGTTGTTGAAAATCATAGACATGCCTAACATATAGATGTACTATTTGTAATCTATAATGATATCTACACTGGGTCTTGAGCTAATTATTTTATCCCAGGTAATATATCTGTGCAATCTATCATGCCACATGGGATGCCAAACTTCTTGGGTGATGTTTGGAGAGAGAATTTTCCCAGCTGTACAACAAACATAAGAAAGCTTTCAAAATTCTGGGAGAAAATGGCAAACAGGAAATTTGTATCGCAGGATTGATTGCTGAATTTCTTAAATTGTAAATAATTATGAGTTGGGATACTGTTATTTACAAATAAACTTTGTTTTTATCAGTTAGTATCAACAGTCACTGTCGATCATTTTTGTATTTCCTGTTCATGTGCTCGAATCTTCTTTAATGTTTTCAGTTGTCTGTCTTCTGTGTCTTGTTAGTGTTGGAATTATGTTAAGCAATAAGGTTACCAGTTTAATAAACATGATCATTATTTTTATAGATATATGGGAAATTTGACATTTTTAATGGGTGAACTTATTGCTGTTTAACATTTAAGAACAACAAGCATCAAAAGACTCTTTCAGCATACTGAGAGAAGCACAAGTTTAAGGTCGGTACTGATGAAACGAGACCAAGGAGGAGGCTGCAGCATCGTTCACATGTTTATCTCACTGCCAAGCTCCTGCCTTAGAGCCCCAGTCAGTACACTCCCCAGGGATGCTCCTGGACATCCAGCTCCTGCAGTTCCGTCAGCTCTTCTCCATTCCCTTTCTGCAAAGCTTCATTTCTATGAGTATCCATCCTGACAGCCTCTGGTAGAGACTGGCAGCTGCCTGTGCTGCCAGACTGCTGGCCAGGCACTTTGGCACAAGTCATAATGCAGAACCTTATTTTCGTTTCTCAGTGGATTACCACCACCTACCATAAATTCTCATATTCTTCTCACTATAGAGTTGATGCATCTGTTACCTGACTGTTGCAGCAGCTAAACTTTAAACTTACAGTATTATAATGTTACCAATATGCAAGCTGGGTTAATGGGATAAAGAACACATGTTGAAGCAAATCATCATGAAGAGAGAAAAAAAAAATTTATTTCTTTCTTTAGGCCCTTGAAAGAAACTCATCATCCTTTTTTGTGCAGTAGGCAGTATTCTTCAAATCAAAAGCAGATCTTTTAAAACCAAGGTTGAAGTTAATTTTATCAACCATGTGTCTTAGAAAGTACCTACCCTATTTGAACATTATTTCTCTATGTGAAGCTATGACTAAGTTTATAAGCTTAGCAAGACCTTAAGTGACTTGCTTTATACAGCTGGTCAGTATTGCCCTACACACCAATAATCCGTTAGTATAATAAAATATACGTCTTTGCTTCTTTACTAGAAGTTATAGAGAAGTCTTCTGATCATCCAGCTATGAAAAGCACCATGACTGGTTCTGCCCAGAAGCTGCATGAATACATGTGGAGCAGAAAAGTTGCTCTTTATAGCCAGCTGTAAAATTCTTTCAAACCCTGTGAATGTTCAGCCTGAGAAGGCTTTTCTCACTGAGATATAGATTAGTTTCAGCATACCAGCCTTCAGCAGTATGTATGAGTGAAGATTTCACTCCAAGCCTACACTTTACTCATGAAACTCAAAGTCAGCCAGCCCGTTTCAAGAAGAAAAACAGCGTTTGGTTCCAGTGAGCTACCACAGAACACACTCCAGATTTGACAAACGTTGTAATTAGTTGCTTTTCTGTGTTTAGTACACAGTGCAAATGCTGTAAAATGTTTTTCACATGATGCAACATTGCCAGCAGATAATCACTGGAGCATTAAACCAAAAGAATTTGTGTATATCCTACAAGCTGCAGGAGGATAAGAAAATGTAAACAAAAACTAACAGCTGAATTTTTCAGATTACACCATTCCTTTTCTTTTGTTAAACTGATTCATTTTTAAATGTTACTTTTTGTCAGTTTCTCTAGAAACTGATTAGAAAACCTTAAACCAATGTGAAAATGCTTTTGTTTCTGTCCTAATTTTGACTGTGTGAATTTTTTTAAGAACATTTTCAGTTTAATTATGCAGCACTAAAAATTGCAATTAAACTGAATTTGCAATTGAAACTGCTCATTTTAGTTAACTGTCAAATTTACTACGGCATTGTGAAATAGGGGCCTTTATTATTATGAGGTGTTTTGGAAAAAATGACTTTTTAAACAGGAGAAAAATGTCATATCTCTCAGTCTTATCACAATGAGCCAACAATTTAAAGAGATACCCAACCAATGATGCTAGTAACTCTCTAAACACAATGGAATTTGTTCCAGGTGGTGTCTTAAATTATTGGTATACTGCAAGTGTAGACAGTGTTGAATAAAGTCCTTTTTTTTGCATATTTAATCTGTTTTGTGAAATGTGTTTTTGAAATGTAGGTGGAAGGCTAATGTTGCTTTAAAATAATCTTGTGATAACCTACTTGTCTAAGGGATATCTGACATGCCATGTTTTGCAGAATGCTATGACGCAAATTGATGGATATTGTGTATTATATGAGACTGTACGAATCTTAATATCTCTGTTCCTCTGTTTTAGCATGTGATGTACAGCTCTGTGTACATAGAGCATCTCAGACTAGTGTCTGAGACTACCCTTCTCCTCTAAGCCCTAGGCATTTTTATCACTGTGCCAATAAAAGGAAGGGGATTTATGGGGTACTGCTTTTTAATTCATTCAATTCTCTGTTCATTGTGAGGTTAATGTTGTTGATCTATTTTTCTCTTGAAACAAATAAAAACAATATGTGCTGACACTGACTTTGACTTTTGACATGGGAGATAGAGGTCAACATTTAATTCTATATTTATAGACTACATGAACAATATTATCTGTATTAAAAACTGTTCACTCAGTCCTTGTCATTTTACAACTTAGTTCAGTAGCTTATATCACGTTGAACGTTTTCTCCAACTCTGATCAAGGTGCCATCATTCACAGTGCTACACTTAAGGGGTTGTCAGCCTTTCCATTAAAGACACCCTTTTTCAGGGTTTCATAACTTGACTAGCTAAAAAAATTACACCAAGACTGACCTGGGGCTTTATTTTAAACAACATATACATTAAAAAATACCCCAAACCACCTCCCCCCCGCAAAAAAAAAAAGAAAAAAAAAGTCAGGAGCTGACTGGTTTGGCATGTGTTCAATGGCCATTTTTATTTAAGAAATTAATGTGATTTATCAAGTAGGTATAACACTGCCTAAATATTCATCCATTTCTTTTTTTCTGAAATATTGTTGGCTGTTTATATTTATAAGAGGTGCTTGTCTGTCCACTAATGATGCCTCATACCCAGACTCCTCAGAAATTGTGTACTGGTAACACAGTTAGTGACGTGATTATTGTAATGAATGCACATGGTACAGCTGTACCTGTATAAGCCCCCTCATAAATGAACTTACACTTCTGTAGACCATTTTCTTTCTCAAATGGAAATAAGCTCTTATAAGACATTTTTTACTTTCAGGAAAGGAGAAGAAAGGACTATCCTGTTTTGTCTATAGTGGATACAGAGGTACTACAGTTGTGAATGAGCATTTCTTATGATATGGAACAGGACCTTCAGATCCCTGGGGCAGGTAAAACTAAACTGATTTCACTGGGACAAATCTTTAGACTATCTATGCTGTTCTGACTTTCCTGGGTATAATGACCTTTGCTAATTTTTATGAGCTAAGGCCTGGCATGAGTATACATACTTTGTTTTATTCTCGTTTGCAAGATAAAGGCCCTTGGTGCACCTTATATTCAACAAAGAAACTGAATTATCAATGCAATTATTATTAACCTACATTTGTTTTCAGACATTATCCAGTCTTCCTTTAGTCAATGGCAAGAAATTTGAGATTAAAGTTGTCTTCCAATGCAAACAGGCAGTAATATTTTCCACAGGTCACTTAGATGCTTTATCTGTCTAAGTATGTATTTCCTTGGTAGTAATAAGAGTGAAAAAATGGAATAACCCATACAGTTTAATCTACGTGTTTTTAAAATATCTTAGCATATACCATATTTATGTAACCCCCCTAAATAGCTATTGCAATCTAAGTTTTTGAAATATGTGAGGTTTTATACTAATATGCATGTACAGTGGTCCATACTAACGGCCAAGGATTATTTTTTTTTTTTAAGTAAGGTTTATAGGCATTAATATGCATATTTAAAAAGTGTCCGGTAATTCATATATCGTTCCTGGAAAGCAGAGAATCTACCACATTTCATATGTGTCTATCTTAATAAGGGCTGTGAAACTGAAACATTGGCAGATCATGTTACATATCATGCATCTCTGAAAAGTTTTTCATTGAAATGAACTCATGGAGACTCTTAGTGCTTGCTTCTCAGCAGATGGCAAGAGGTGTTTATTTGCCTTATGGAATTATTTCTGTTTATATACAGAGAAATGGAGAAGACAACTCTGAAGGTTCTGGCTAGTACTTGTGGGACTATTTAAAATAGATATCATTACTATTAGCATTAAAAGAATACAGGAGGTTCAGTTATACGCTCTTTTCCTAACCAGCTCTACCTTTGCATTGAAACTGTTCCAAATATTGGACTTCCTTGGAAAAAATAGAAATATAGCTTCCTGATGTGGAGCCCTGTGTGATGAAGAGTTTAATGTAGTGGCTTGTTTTAATAGTCAAATCTTTTATTTTCCATTCTGTTTCTTTCTTTCCCTCTTTCTGTCTGATTCTCTGTTAAATAGCTCCTGCTCTATTTCTGGCACTTTTGAACTTTATTTCTCTTTCTTGTCCTTTTCCCTTCCATCTGTTTGCTGGTTTCATTGTCTCTTAGCTGCCATTCCCCATTATTATATCCTTCAATCTGCAAATCCTCTCCCATATGTGCTCTTGTCCTTCCCTAGGCCTCCTGCCTTTTGATTTTTTCCAGATCTCATTTCCTTTTCACCTGATCTGGCTTTATTCAACTCTGCTCTTGTCTATCTTTCGGCATGTCTTAGGCCTCCCTTTTTCCTTCTGTCCAGTTGTGAATCCATAAACTAAACAAGACTTTGGCAGAAGAAGTCAACAAATGTGGTGTTCAGACCAGAACTTGACAGCTGGAAAAGGGGGATGCAAAAGCCAAACTTTTGATTAGACTGGTGTGAATACTTTTCAATGAATAAAATATTCAGTGAACGTAACCTCTTTTCTGCTTTCAAAGTTTCCTGCAACAGATTGAGACATTCAGTATTGTACTTAGTTAATATTATTTATTAATTTTATTCGAACATATTCCTGATATGTTTACAACAGTTTATGCAAAGACTCCTGCTTTGTACTGTCTTGGTTATTTGCAATGATATAAAATGTTATTATTTAAATTCCTTGGTTGGGTGAATGACCAAACTAGGAATTGTGCAGATTGAAGATTTCATCAGTATAAAATTAAAAATTCATAATTATAGTTAGGGAATTATTCAACTTGAAATTTAATTTGTGATTTGAAGTTAGAATTTGTTTATTCTAGGAAGAAGATTTAAAGAACTGCCAAATATTATCAGATCAAATTACATTTTAAGTACAAATGGACCAAATGTCAGTTATAGCTGCCAAATTCCTCTAAAATTCCTGAACAAGGCATCTTACTAATTTGCAGACTGCCTGATCTTTCTAAGTTGGGTATCTTGCATCTGTGCTACCTAAAAATGAAGCTTTAAAATATTGTCATAGTAATTGACTGGTTTTAGGTTTGATTCCCCCCCCCCCCCCCCCCCGCCCCTCACGCTTTACTGAGGAGGGATGCACTGTGTTTGCAGGAATGCCTGCACACTGGGAGTGTCAGCATATTTACATGTGTCAGGGCATATTAGGAGTGCATGCACCTGTAAATAGTAGACACATTAAGACCATGTTACGCCTAACATGACAGTATCAAAAATATCTAGAGACGTGCTGAATTTTGAATGAAAGACTAAAAAGCTAATCTAATAATCACATATGCTGTCCACAAAACTCCCATTAAATCATGTCCCATTCATCTGAAACCATTTCAAAATGCCTGCACTTGTTTTAAATAAGTAAAATTAAAGCCCAACATTGTTTCTACAATAACAGCGTTTTAGTTACAGTTCCCAGTTAAAAGAATAATTCCCCAGTCTGAAAGCATCAGACTGGATTACATTCTCTATTAAAGGAAGAAAAGAAAGAATCTACTGTCTAGTGACCTTTATTTTGGCTGAACGCTAATAGACATCGAGCTCTGTAGAGAGAAAATTATCCCGGGAAGTGTGCACGCTAATATTACTTTATTTACATTATTGTTTTCTAATTCAAATAAGAGTGGTATCAGTGCTATGTACGTGATTCCCTGCACTGTTTTGTAGCTGAAGCTGTTGCAGATCCTCCCTCCTTTTCACCCTAGGGCCTCGGCAGGTGTTTGGGCATATCTGCCTCTCTGCCGCCCAGTTCGGATCGGGGGCAGGCGCGCAGCTCATCGCAGCCCACGGGGGCTGGCGTTCCTCCCTAAAAGGGGCTGTTGCTGAAGGCCGCTGCTTCTCTTGCAGCTTCTTCCCCAGCAAACTGCGGCCTAGGTCTCCTGAGAGAAAACTGAGTGTGTCCTGGGTGGATGCTCTTAGGTTTATGTTTGTGGTTTGTTTCATAGCATAGGTTATTTTTCTTTACAAAGAGTGCACCTGGGTTGCAGCCAGTCTCTGCCTCGTGCTGATGCGTGGGTGCAGCAGAAACCAAGGAAGAGGCTTCGACCTCCTGAGAAGACAGTCAGGCTTCTGTGATGACCGGAAAAGAGACCTTTTCTCTGAAGGATCCAGCTATGGCAGAGAATGGGGAAGGGCTGCATTGAGGAGGAAGAGTTGCAGGAAATCATTAAAAGTTGCTGGTCAGAGGGAGGCAAAGGAAGAGATCTGCCCTGGAAGGACAAAGTGGATAGGGGCCTTGTTCGTTTTGAAGGGTCCCTCCTGCAGGGCATGTTTGGGTGCAGCTTACCTTCTGAGATTCAGATCCCTTCTCTGGTGCTCGGTTTAACATGTGTAGGCAGATTCACATCAGAGTTTCACCAAGACAAAGTCATTTCACTCTCCTGTATCTCATAGGAGTTTGAGTGGAATAACTGGTGGAGTCATTTTCTGGGATTTTTACAGGGAAGTGGTAAATACATGTCCCTCACGTTAGTATTTCTTCCCGCCCTTGCAGACAGAGGGTCTCCTCTGTTCTAACTGCCATAGCAGTTCCCTCCTGGAGTGCCTGAGCAGTCTACATTGTGCCATACCTTGCTGCCTTATGACCTCTTGCCCATGTGCGGGTGAACACTGTGTTTCACTTAGCAGTGCTGCATCCAGGCACAGCTAATAAATGTTTTTTCCTCTTTTTTTTCTTTTTCTGTTGTTTTTTGTTTTTGTTTTTGTTTTTTTTAAATCACACTTACAGCTCTGGAGTAGAGAAGCCCTGGTTGGGAAGTGTTGATTTTCCTCTGTTCTGAAGCAAAACCCAGAGACCTGTTTCCTTTGATGCTTTTCTGTCTTGCAGGCTATCTCAGTAGCCTTGCTTTTCAAGAGGAGAGCACAAGGAGCCTTCTCTTCTGCACCTAGAATGAAAGGTGAGCACACATGCCTTCTGAAAAGCAGCACCAGTGCTTTCCTGGCTGGTGAGTGCAGGGACACTGAGCTTGCTTTAAGGCAATTCAGTAATTTCCCTGAAAAAATGCACCTTTAGGGGTGGAAAAACTATCATGAAATATTCCTTGTCTAGAGAATGTTTTATTGCGTGTTGCTTGAGAACAGCCCCTGATGTGGAATTTACCTCTAAGTATGCTGTTTTCACATTTATTTACTTCAGTTTTTACTCCTGTGAAAGGGAAGAGAAGAAGAAAAGAAGCGATGTTAGGGGTCTGGTATCTGCTACTGTTTGTTATGAAGGTTCTGTCTCCCAGGACATCGTTTGCCCATCTTAACTGGTAATGTTCCTCAAAAGCTCAAAAACCTACCACAGCAGTGATGAATCTTTACTGTTGGACATCAGATGTTGTGCTGCGGTTTAAAAGAGTCTAAAAGAAATCAAATTCTTCAATCTTCAGCAGAGTTAACAGGTGTTTGTATCAGAGAGGTAATGAAATATTGCCTCAGGTAGGGAAATAGTGCTTCAGTGTACCAGTAAATCAGAACGCTCTTCTTGTTCAGAGCTGACTGAACTTGCTTTCAGTAGTTCAGCATATCTTTGTTTATAAATCTAAATGCTATTGTGTTGTATTGTACTTTGCAGTGTAATAAATTGTAACATTCAACATTAACTGGTCAGGCTTCAGTGATAACAAAAGTTCAGCAGGCTGGTGGCACTCTGATCAATACTGCCTTCTATTTATA
This sequence comes from Haliaeetus albicilla, assembly GCF_947461875.1. Taxonomy (NCBI): domain Eukaryota; kingdom Metazoa; phylum Chordata; class Aves; order Accipitriformes; family Accipitridae; genus Haliaeetus; species Haliaeetus albicilla. The sequence continues at coordinate 12,860,905 of NC_091492.1, forward strand.
GTATTGTTACAAATTGAAGTTTTATTTAAATTAGACAATGCTGAGAAGCTTACAGTAGATCAATAAACTAAAATACAGTAACAGATTTTAATTCGTGGCTGATATGCTGCTACTCTTTTGTCACGTGCATCCTCAATGTCCCCTAAATAAAATCACATTTATGTATACTCTAACAGACTTTTGCCTGGCAAAACTGCAAAACTGTTTTAAAGAAGCAAGACTGTGGCTTGCAATGAGCCAGATATTGGTTAGGAGGGGAAAAGGCCAGGTAGTTTCTGTTTGGTTGGAGATTTGTTGTTTGCTTGTTTTGCTGTTTTCCTATTCAGTACATCAGCTTAACCCGAAGTATATACAGTGTATGCCATATAGGTAGCGCTAATGCTCAGGTTCTGCTCTCATGTATTTATACCAACATATCTCCAATGACAGCAGTACTGTTATTCTATTACTTCATCTGTGTTGTGAGATTAGGTTTTAGTTCAATATGACATCTTGTTTTTATAGGCAGCTAGAGCCACCAGGTTTTGATCGGTGATACAACGACCCAACAACTATTGAACAATATTTTTAGTACTTTTGGTTGAATTAAAATATGAGGTTATCTTGCAATTATTAGAATTTGATTTCTGTCAGCTCTATCTAATCATTAAGTGATAGCTCATATGTGAGCCACCAACAATAACTGAGCAATCAGCCCTGGGTGTGTGCATCGGCTGAAGACAAAGGAATTGACACGTTCCTGCTGACACAAGAGGAATCATCAAGAATCTTAATTATATATTAATCATCGTGGTCAGTTGGCACAACCAACAAAGTCTCTCTAACACTATCCAAAATAAACTTAAAATGATGGTGCCAGAAAAATCACTATAGAGCTTTAACAATACCACTGATTTCTCTGAAAAAGAGTTTTGAGATGGGTGATTAATAGGGAGATTTGCTATTAGACACTGTTAATTTTTAAACAAGATCTAAATATTCTTACAAGAATTCCCATTTTGTTCTTCCAACAGCAAGCATAGGTGCTTTAGAGCTGGGGGGATAATTCAGGCTGACTTCCTAAATGTTGCAGATAAAAGAAACTGATGTAAAAAATGCCATATATACTGTATGTCTAACAAGATTTATAAGTTTATCCCCCCCCCCCCCCAAAAAAAAAAAAAAAAAAGATTCAGCACTTTCTTTCCAAAATAGTAATTCTAAATGGCAAAGCCTGGGCTGAGTGTCCTGCTCCCAACACCATCTCAACCTTCATGTGTCCTGCTGGTTCACACGCAGACGTGGTGGTCCTGTGCACTTGTTATGGGGACAGGAACACTTGATGCTTTTGTGTTTTTTTATTCCAAACCTCATTTTGGATTCCACTGCTGCTTTTATTCCTTCTCACCAGATGTTTCAGCCAAGACCAGAAGCAGGCCAAAGAAATGAAATACCTGCTATCCAGAAGGCTGTGGCAGAAAGGCTTAAGGAGAAAACAGATTAATGGGAAACCAGAAAACAAAAGTTCTGGATTATCTAAGTAAAACACGTCTTCTCACCCAAGATTAACTGTTCTCTTGGTCATGTCTGGAGATGGACATTTGTGGCAGACGTTTGGTGTGTGGATGCAGGAGGTGAGAGAGGAACAGCAGGAGTGAGTGTCATAGGGGAAGTGGACATGGATGGGTTATAGGGGATGATTACAGGGGATTGCTGAGGTGATGAAGCAGTAGTTGGTTTTCTCAGCACTGGTGATACAAATTATCATTCCTGTGGGAAATGTGCGCAATAACAAATTGAGGTGGGGGGCGTCTCAGGTGGGGATGAAGGGCACTGAACATCCTCTGTAGTGTGGAAGGCTCTGATCTCATGGGAAAGTAATGGCATGGCTGAATATTTTGCACTTTCCCTCAATCTGCTGATTCTTTTGTCCTCTGAGTTATCTTATTCTCAGGGTCAGTATTTGCACACTGCCTGGTACTTGTGTCTCCTGAAGTGAAGTTTTCCTTTCCTTCTGGCCTTATGTTTCCCTACAAGTCTCTAACTCTTTTATAAAATATGTTTATTTTTATTTTTCTCCCTGCTTTGCTGCCACCAGGCTGTTCCTCCTTCTTTTACTGACTGCTGCGGCTTCTCAGTGTGTGAAGTAACATTCACATCGGACAGAGAAGGAAGTAGAGCAGGCTTTTAACTTCAGCTGTGGGCACAGCTGGGGGGGGGGAGCTGCTTTCTAGCAGCAGGAAACATCGTCATCTGTTCTGGAAGAGTTTCTGAGGTTGGTGTTCCCCAGATCAAAATGTAAAAGAGACTCCACTTCATCCAGAGATTATAATTCTATATATATGTGTGTATACATATACACATACACACACACACACACAAATAATCTTTTCTTTAATCTTGACCTTCTCTCCTCTCAGATAGTCTTCCTCCTCCACCTCAGCAACAATGAGAATCTCCCCGAGAGACCTAAACCTACAGAGTGTAAAAACTGAAGAGAGATTATCTTGTGCCTTTTTCTGTTTTTTGTCATCATTCTCCTTTCTGGTTGGATGACAGCACCATGATCTAGAGAGTGAGACAAGCAAACTGGCTGTATTCTGCCCCATTTGGCAGAGAACACCAAGATCCTCTGAAATTAAAGTTCATAGTTTTAATAGCATTTTTGAGACCTCATCTTGCATATTAGAACTTAGCCAGGTATTAGGTAATTTAGACAATAAATTCTCTTCAAAGTGACCCATCATCTTAGTATTTATTTTTTTTTCTAGAGGATGTAAGGCATAAAAGCAAGCTTTGTAGTTTTATATCTGTCAGCATGTCACATAAATATCTCAGTAACTACTGATCTTATCACCATAAAACTTCCATTTATACAGTTAGACATGTCATGTTGGTCAGTTGCACAAAAAGTTAAGCACATGCAATATTAAACTCCAACCCATGCCAGCTCCATTAGCCCACATCTTGAAGTTCTCTCTGAACACTATTAGAGAAGAAGTGGGGGAGGAGCGGGAGGCAGCATACAGCGGATTCAGACAAGGACGGACTTATGTTGAAAATTACTGAAATGATGAAAGAGATTGCAGAGGGATGTTTGGAGTCTTAGTATTTCCCCCGAAATCAAAAGATCTATTTTCTGTTTGATGAATGACTTTAATAGTTTTAATGACCTCATATAATTTATTTGATTGTGTTGTTCATTTTTATTAGAAGATCAGTCTAGCAGCATTTCAAGTTGTATCACCTATGCATGTCAGAATTGGACTCTGATCTCAACTTGCCATCTTAACACTTACACTACTTTTGTAGCATTTTTATATTAAACAACAGTTAAATTCAGCAAATGCTGAAGTTACTTATTTTTTTAGGATTGAAACTGGTTTCTAACTCAGACTTGGCAGGAATGTGTCTTTAAAAAGCAGTGTAAGCAATTATTTATCTAGAGTAAAGTTTGTTGGGAGTAATAGTTTAGAAATTGTGCAATCTATTAATTTGATTTATGTTTAAAAAATTCCTATGAATACTGCAATTAATATTGATTACTACTCTTAAGCTCTGCTGCAGTTTGTGTTTTAGGCCCCATAGGCTGAAGCAGTCTGTTTCTAGAAATATCTTGCATAGTAAGTTACGTGTAAGTCCAGGCATTGTCAGGTTAGGTGATGTTAAGGGACAGTTTTATAAAAATATACATGCTTAATTGTGTGCCTAATTCGACCAAGTAATTAATTCATTTTGTGTATGGAGACTATAGCAAAAATAACTGAAAATATGTAACTGGTCCACTGTGAAGCCTGGACACTAAATCGGCTACTTGCATGTGCGTACGTGCTTCCACAGATACTTGCAGCAAATTGCAGGTAAAGCAAGCATGAAGTGCCACACACATATTTGTGCTTGGGCCAAATTATGCTGCTTCTGGAAAATATTAAGAGAGTCAGTAACTTTGCACCTTTGTGCTTGTTTTTACATTTGTGTGGATTCGGCAGGGTAGCACATTATTTACTCCAAGAAATACAGAGAACATCTCTCATACTTATCTTTACAGAAATACATGAGGCTGCATTTTTTTTGGCAGCACTGATAACAAAATCTCTCTCTTTTTTTGTTGTTAATGATACAAAATCGACTTTGCTACGGTATTCCCCACAGAAAACAGTGCATTAAAAATAATAGTGTTTAAATTTAGATGTGTTCAAGAATGTCACAATATGAAGGGTTAGTCCAGCATTCAGAAACAGTAAGACATTTGCAATGCTGAAAACATGCATGCTGTGTAAAGGCACATAGTTTCCCTAATTTTGGTTGAACCACTTATGTGTAGTCTCCAATTTTTCACTTATAAAGCCGTGTTTAATTTAAGGCTGGGTTGAGTGTGCTTTCACGGAGTCCACCATTGTCAAGACCAGTCATTATAAAAATATTAGAGCCAGTCTTGATTTGCCAGGATCCCAAATGAAGAGGAATCAAGGAGAATTTGAGTAGTGGCCTTTTTCCCTTCTCCTGAAGGAGACATTATCAACTCATTAGCTACAAGCCTGCACAGAGGCCCCAACTGTGACTCTTAAAGCAAGAAATACATTTCTTGTAGTTAAGATTGACTTTCAGCATGCCAGCTGCCCCTCTTTTGGAAGGATTGGCCTTATTTTTCAAGTAGAACATGTGCCACCTTGATTACCCAAACTCTTAATTCAATGCTGTTTAATGCTTTGTCTCCTCAAAATATCCCTTATATCCAGCTTTGATTGGTGGGTAGATGTACCAGTACTGATCAGCTTAATTACCAGTGTGAGGCAGCGCAATGCAGACATGAGGTAGCAGCACACCTTTCCCAGCATTCTGAGGTAATTAACCAAAAAATATTTCCCTGCCACCTGTCTAGCCTTGGAGAAAATCCAGTTTTCTTTCCAAGCTATGAAAAGGGGGGATCAGAACAGAATTTGGGTAGCAGGATGGCTTATCTATGTATTTTCTGTTCTTCCTAGAGTCATGTGCAGTGGTAAGTACGGAGACTGAGGCTGCCACCCCCTTTCTTTCCCAACTCCCAGAATGGTATCTGCAGCAAAAAAACCTGTGAAGAATTAAGGTGAGCCATACAGGAAACCATGAGCTGTGATCTTCCAGGGTCGTGAAGACTGGAATGCTGAATATACCTTTGGATGCATCAAGTACAAACTCCAACAAAGTTTGGATTTATTGTGGCCTGGCTAAAATTGCTCATTTTCTCTCAGTTGTTCAAAGCTTAAACTCAATCCAGTAGCATATTAAAAAGTTAAATTTTCTGTGTGTTCAGTGCTTAGAGGAAATGTGCTGTAATTCTTACCATGCCTGGGTGAAAACCTATATAGTCTATTTACATTCATTATCTACAGCAAATTAAATATAAAATCTCTCACTCCTCAGTGCTTACATTGATATAGCATGCAAACCCCAAAGCAACAACATAAGACATCACAAAAATATAACATGGATAAAATAATGTTGCTTTTGACTTTTTAAAAAATAATTTTGTTTCTTATATTATACTGAAAAGGCATATCACAATTTAAAAAGTGATGATAGCAATTCTGGAATAACTTCTGAGTTCTGATGGCTTTCCACATACATAGATTGTAGACCATGCGAGCTAACGGGTGTATTCATCCATCCATGAAGAAGACATCTATGGTTAAAGCATCCCAGCTGATCTAAAAATATTTTTCTAAGAAAGACACTGACATACCTTACGGTTTCAAGTGGTCTCTAACTGGTTTTGATTCAATGAAGACTGCACAAACCAAATAACTTTGCCATTATACTAAAGTCTATTCCCATGTCATGTTTCCAGAAAACAACTCATGTTTGAGACAAGTTCAATTATCTGTGGTTAGATTTTTTTTTTTATGCTGGAATAGTTATTCTGCCATAGCTGAGGAATAGCTAATGGAATTTCATTCAAGCCTCGTTTAAAAAACAAAACCCACACTTTTTTGGCAGGATACAAGTGGGAAGAGATTTAGTCCACAATATATATTTTATCCTGGCTTGTAGGAGAACAGTCAGTGGAAAATGGTTTTCCCTGTAGCCCATTAGAAACTTTAACTATCTGTCAGTGATTGCTACAAATGTGGTGCATGATATGTCATGAGAATTCACATAAATAAAAAGGGAAAAGCATCCTGTTCAGGACTGCCTCTATGGGAGGGTTGGGAAGAAATATATGATGAGGAGGAGAGAAGGGGTTTATATTTGAAACTTCTAGGAGCAGACCTCTGGAGCCCTGGCTGGGATGCTGAGACCTTCTGCAGTAGTTGTCTTTGGACTGCATTCATTACTTTGTCTGCCCTGAACTGAGGATGATGAGGAAGGTTAAAAGGGAAGTTTATTGGCAGTGCTCAAGTGTTTATGGGGCCCTTGTTCGGAATTGTACTAGTTGTAACCATGACACTATGATGCAAGCAGAACTTACAAAAACTGAAATTTAAAATTGATGAAAACTCTTTAAAAAGTGTGCATAGACTATGAAAATTCATACAAGTCTAATTAAAGTGTCTACAGCTTACCACTTTATTGACAGATAAAATGAGGTTTTAGCTTTTGGAAGTCTGGTCATATGTGAACTAGTGACTCTTGTCTCTGTTCCTTTAATATTTTTTAGTCAGCTGAAATTTCTTAGGAATTTTGGAAGTGCAGGGGAAGCAACTTGGTAAAAAGATCTCATTTCCACTTGTGCCATTTAATTGCTACCTGATCAGTTTGCTCTGCAGTGACCTGTGGCTGTAACAGCTCTGGCACCGCAGCTTCTCGCAGCAAAACTGCAACTTCTTGGTAGGTAATGTTTCTCCATGCGGCAGGGCTGAGGGACACGCCTTCTCAGTCATTCCCTGAGGTAGGACGTCTGTGTATCGCCAACCTATTCGTTTCTGTTGTTTTCTCGTTTGCTTGTTTGTTTTCAATACTCAGAGTTACCTTTAAATCTGCTGAAGATTTCTGTTCTAAAACAAGCAGCTTACTGGTGTTTCTCTGAGGTAAGTGCGGCATTCACACCTTTGGGCAGAGCAGCAGGCCAGCAGGTCTGGGCCTAAGGCGCGGGTGACCTCGCCGCGCCGCCGTGGTGGGCATGCGCGCGCTGGGGTGGCGGGAGCCCTGAGGGGTCCCCTCGCAGCACAGGCCAAGGCGGCAGCCCAGACCGAGGCGGTTTTACCGGTCGGGCTTACCTCCCACCTTAAGCATAAAAAGAAACCAACTGGATTTCTTTAATTGAGGCAAGCCACTGACTTCTGCGTGTCGTGCCAGAAAAGTTGTCCAGAAATAACTTCGAAAAATCTCGAGAAATAAGAATGTGCTTTGTAATGCTCTCAGTTCTTCTGTGATATTTATTTAAATACGTTACTTGAATTACTATCCATTTTTAGTTAAAATGACCATCGAGATCATTAATCATGATAAAAGCATTAATTAAATAAATATCTGATTTGCTGATTTTTCATATTCGCTACTCTATAAGCAAGTGGATTGTATGGAAAAAGAAAAAGGCATTTTTATTCCTGTGTTCTCTAAATCCTTTTTGGTTTTCTGTTTATTTGTTTAGCCCTTGACCTGTGTCTAACTCTGAGGTGTGTAGTACTGCGATAACTGAAAAAATAAGCTCAGTGATTTTTAGTTACCTTTTTGTCATACCCCAGAATGTCTTTTCTGGATGCATTTTCTGACCTAGATTCAAGTTACAAGCATGAACTTCTGGGTTAGATAAGGAGTAGTCAGTTCGGGTTCTTCTTTACGATCTGATTTTTTTTGTTCTGTTTCATAACTGTGCTGGAGAATTTACATCTGGGATTCAATGTCTTTGTTTCAGTGGCTGTAATAAAGAAAACTTATATTTATTCAAGATTCGTGATGCAAATACATTGAAGGGAAGTTAGTTTTTTTTCCCCGTGGGAATTTATACTTTAATTCTTTGACTCATTCTTTCAGAGTGAGAAAGAGAGACTTTAGTGTTATATAATGAAGTAGTTCATGGTACAATTAATATGATGTAGGAAAACAGTAACATGGTATGCTGAATTTAAATAACTGAAAATGATCAAGGGGGACATCAGGATTAAATGCTCAATAGGATTGACGTAACAAACACAAGATGGCCATTGCTTTTAAGTTGAAATACTCTGTCACCCACTGATACGTTCCAGGCAAATTTGCTGATAGACTAAACATTTTGATAGTCTTTCCATTATTTCTTCGAGCCATCAGCTTTTAATTTTCTCTTTCTAGTTAATATACTTGTGTATAATTTAAACAGAAAACTGTTCTGTTTCATCATAAAAGATTTGTCTGTTACTTTTGGTGTGTAAATCAAGTGGACAGCAAAACATTCTTGAACTTGTTTTTTGAGGCATTTGTTGACAACAACAGGAAAAGAGATCACAGAGACCGCCAATAAGTGTGGACATCAATTATTTTTTAATTGTATAGGAGTACAGTACACTAATTAAAACTAGTATATCTTGCAATGCCAAAGGCAAAATTAATTATTAATTTTTATTAATATTCAGAAGTAGCACAAGGAATACATTAAAAAAGATTTTGTGGCTGTGACTGAGATCTTGTTTTGCTTTATATTTTAGCAAAAATAGTATGTTAGCTAAATTTGAATAGTTAAATATGCACTGAAGAGATTATATGTATTGAACAAGAATGTTGTCTTTAGACTACTTCTCCAGTGACAGAATATGAGAGCAGGAAAAGTTCTTTAAAAATCACAGGGCTTTGGTTTAACTGGTTTACCTGACAAGTAAAAATACACGTTATCCTGCTGTTGTTACCGTGGATACTTTAATTATCAGATTGGGTATTTTAGTTATGATATCTCATATTCAGTAGAATAATCCTCTTCCAAATTCTTCTAGCGTCCAGCTCATCAGATTAGATGTGTCCTGCATTGATTTGACAAAGCTGGTATGCTTCTGGACAAAGCTGGTATGCTTCTGGACAAAGTTATTCCTCTATCTGTGAGCAAGTTATTTATTTATTTATTTATTTTCCCCACAGGTTAGATTTCAACCTGCTTGTAGGTATCTCATTTGGAAACTGCCAGTTTGGTTCAGAAGCCTTCCAGAAAGGAAGGTTTTGTATGAAAAAAAGATGTCTTTCACCACTGTTACTGACAACACGTTAATAAGCTCTTTATGCAGCAGCTCAGCAGAGTACATTATAGAATGCAAAATTTTAATTTTTGGAATTCACAACGTTTTTATTAAAAAATTCTGAAGTAATTTGTGCTTAGGTTTATTGAAGTGAGCATGGGAGTTTTATGAGAGAAAAAAAAAATGGTGGCTGTTTTGAAACCATATAGTGGTTTGTAAAAGGATAGCTTGTGTCTGGTGGTGTTTTGAATGTTATTTCCTATTGTAATGGGAATGGTGTATTAGAAATCTTATGAGAGCACTTGCATACTGTTGTGAGGTTTTTTTCTAGGCCAATGAGTTTCAATCAACTTGATCATTTAAGATTAGGCAGGCAGAATTTTAGGGTTTGGTTTTTTTTAAACTGAACCTTGAAAGGTTTCCCTGTCTCTAATCCTTACATAGAAACGTTATGAGTTCTACATCTCACCTGTTAGCGTTCTTAATTATAACAATACCTGTAGTCATTCACGCACTCCATAGAAGTATCGACATTGATGGCTTTATTTTAGTATTTGTTTGGCTAAAATCTGAGATAGATACCTTGCATATCCATACCTACTTTAACAGTGTAAAGCAGTACTTCAGAGTTTAGTTTTCACTTCACTCTAGCAGCTTGAACTCCTATTATAGCAACACATAAAATATGTTTTTGTTATAGAAACTGAGTTGTGCATGTTTGATTGTTACAAATACCCAGAGCTTGCTTTTCATTTTGTTACAGCAAAGCAAGGTACCAAAAAACTTAGTTTTCCAGTGTTTTGTTTGTGTGTTCCATGTAAATGTAGATGCTGTTCTTGTCCTCTTCTAAAACAAGCCTGTTGCCTTAGGAAAGTCAAATTGTGCCCTGTCCCTGAGTTATAATTTTGTTAACAAAAGTAAGAGTGGTGATAATATTTAGCTTTAGCTTAGCATCAGGCCTATATTGCCCATGGATTTCTACCTCTTCAGTGCTCTGTCCAAGGCTTGGAAAATGGCACAAGTAATGTGCCTAGTTCCCTTATATCTTTGTGCTTGTGTACGTGCATGCGTGTTACAGATTAGAGAAGAGGAGGAGTCACTAATTCACTTTGCTGTCTCCCAGAGGAATCAGCATATGTGGGAAGAGTAGGCTCTTGTAGGCAAACACTGTTCTTCATTCTACTTTGAAGTACTTGCCTTTCCAACTTGTCAGTAAAAACTGACAAAATACTACTCACTTCTAAAAAGATAAATAAAAACTTATCAAAAAGTTACCCATCACAATTCTAGAAAAACAGCTCTCAGAGATTCTCTTGGTAATTCTTCTGCTCGCTGTCCTGAATGTACTGCTTTCTCAAGTGAGGGCTGTGTGTTGTCCAGGAAAACCAGAGAGCACCTTATGGAATAACATCAAAGGGAGGCACTTGACAAAGACAGGCAATTTAGATGCTCAGTTCTGGAAATGTATTGACTGAAGATGAAAGCTCTTTAGGGAAGAGACTTTGTCTTCTATTTATATAGAATCTTGCATAATTTAACAAATGTTGGGGACACTATTAATCTCATCCAACTTTAGATGTCTACAGTGTAGCTGTCAATCTTAAGAGAAGATCAATTGCACTCTAAAAGTGCCTGTTTCTCTCCACTGACTATAAAGGGAGCCCTCACAAGTAGCTCAGGTGCAGATAGCTTCATCTATATTTGGGCAGACAAATCCTGCTCTAAGATACTATCTAACATGGCAAAATAATAATAGTTGATCTTTAAAAAAAAATCCTTGGGAATATACATTGTTCTTAAATCAGCTAAGAAAAATAATGGCAACTGCTGGTTTTGGTTAGTATTACATTCCAAAATGAAGTGCCAGGCTTTGGTAGCATATCCACAACGGCATCAATCCATTCATAGCTTCTTGAAATATTAGTTCAGAATATAAATATGAAGTCATTTGCTTGCTCAGAGCAAAAGAATAAAGGTGAACACCTGGGTTGTCAATACTATAATAGTAGTTCAATAGGAAATGCTATCTCCAATTGAAAAGACAAAACAGTATAATTAAAATCCTTATATGAATGACAACAAAAAATATCCTATACTGTTGTTGCTGAATCGGCTGGATCAGCTGATACTGTTTTTGGATATCTCAGAAACTGTTTACTGGTATTTTTCAGAGTGGAAATGTTGTTTTGAAATACGAAAGAACATCATGTTCTTCTAAAGCAGTGCCAGTGTCTTACTAGTGGGAAGACACTATGCTTAAAATGTTGGCCATGAAGAGTCTATATACACAGTGAATCAGCCATCTGCTCAGACTTTGAGTAAGAGTGTTTTAGCCAGCATATATGGACTGATATTACTGTTTCACACAGTAGGCATAAAAGTCATGGCTGCAGGTGAACTCTATTAGAATGTAGCATGTTTAAAATAAATATGTAGCAAGCTATTTCCAAAGCTGCTTTAATTGCTATATGGGAGAGTAATACAAGAATATCCGGAAGAGCATCGTATGGTAGATATATGGACCTGTGCTTAACTGAATGATTGTAATCTCAATATACATTGAGCAATATTCCAGGCAGCCAGTTTTGTCTTGCTCACCTCTAAAGGAAATTGTAGGAGAAGAGACATAAAAATGCATATGTAAGAAACAGGGAAAAATTACTGATCTATGAGGCTGAAGAGATATAGTACCAGTTGGCATGGAGTACATGGATGCCAAAATAACCAAGTCTAGATTCTGACTTACAAAATGCATATCTCACCAGTTTCCCTAAAAGCTGTGTGGTGATAGGACTTTAGAAAGACTGGAGGACTGAATACTTTATTCTTAAATCCTTAAAATTAAATTATGTGTGTCTAAGAAAAATTAAAAATTTATATCACAGACTACTAGGTATCTGTAGCATGTACTATGCCTCCCATATATTTCAGACTTGTTTTTTTAATTATTTCTGCCATGAATACCTATTCAATGGAATAAATATTCTTCATTCCTACAGAATGCCTTTTATGAGGGTATGAATAGGAAGTTAAATTAGACTTACTATTTCAATTCTATCAAGATCATCAGACCCTTAAACCGGCTCTAAAAAACCCTGTTTATTCTAAAAAATAAAGTCAGTATGTTTAGGTTTTGAGGAATTCTAATACTGCCAGTCTTGAACAGTTCTGTAAAGACTCTATGCTTGTGTTGGAAGGCACATCAGAAATGTACAAGCTGTCCTTTCAAACTCCTACTGGATTTTGTTCATTCTAAGATGTATTTATCATGCCATCCAAGTGGGATGATCTCTTGACAACTGATTAATGTGAGGATAAGCATCAGTCCTGGTTAGAATGGGATTTTCTTCAGAAATGCTATTTGCTCAGGGAAAAACTCAAAATAAAAAGAAAACAAAGATGTTCTAGAGGACATAAGATCAAATCTGCCTTTGGTACAGATGTTGCTGCATCAAGTTTTTATTCATCCTCTTCACTTTAAGTTGCTTTCAGATTCCTTATACCGAAGGGTGCTGGCAGTCATTCCTATATGCAGTATGAGGGAGTATTGCTGTGTTTTAACTATTTATAAAGGTCAAGTTTAAAAAAAAAAAAAAAAAAAAAAAGACTAGTGGAAAAAAACCCCTGTCTTGCACTCGTGGACAGCCTTCTCATGAGCTACATGATTCTTCCTGACTTTAAAGTGAGATTTAACTTTTTAACACCTGTCATACAAATACTGCTTTAGCAGACCCTTCCTCTAGATGTATGTGCTCATACATAACTAACTGCTTGTTTTATAAAAAGCAAACAAACAAACAAACTTTTTTTAACTAATTTATATTCCTGTTTAAGTGCAGATACAAAACAACTAAGGTAGGGCAAGATGGATTATATCCATTCTTTGCATCTTCTGCACAGCTATGTATAAGTAGTTACGTTGAAGCCACCCAGGAATTAGTTAAGGGCATAGTCATAGCGACAGGATGAAGAAAAGAACCAGCTTGACTAGCAGGTTCTGCCTGCGTAGCTGGCATGCACATTTACATACGTAAAATGAACACACTCAATTGGGAGTCACAGAAAGACTGAGTCAAATGTCATTTTACAGATTATACTCCAGAGCAGAAATGCCACTTTAATTGAAGGCAACCAGTGAAATAAAGGCTGTATTTTCAAGAGACATCATGGAGTGCAAGGGTTATGAACAAAGCAGTAACAGCTACAATGAGCCACCAGAAGTAATAGCGAAAACTGTCTTCTATAGCATATGCACAGTTCAGGCCTTTTCTTCACACCTCAGAATGCAACAAGAATATCCATCAAACTCAATCTGTTGCTCTACCAGTGGAGATGTATTTTAAATGAGAGAGCACAGACAGTTACCTGGGAAGATCATCTCTTCTGTTAACAGCTGAGATCTATGGGTAGCTCTGATGTAAACTTCTTGTTTTCTCTTGAACTGTTCACCAGCCAGCTAGAGCTTCAAGCGGGGGGCCTCTGTGTTGTAATACTGATTTCTGATGAACCCTTCCTTTTAAAATATCCATGAATTTGGATAAATATCTTCTAAATTTGTAATCAGTGTGTGCCTTCCTAATTTACATTATTAAAAACTGAGCTGCCCAGAAAATCTAGATGATGCCTGAATTTGCATTATGGATGTACAAAATATTTTTTTTCCTTAATTTCCTCTTTTACATCTGAACCATGGTGAATGGCTCCTACCTATGTATGTGAATGCCAAGAAGCTTTACTCAGCAAGTGATCCATCTGCAATGCATATTCCATACTGTTCATTTTACTTACAGTAAGTCAGAACACAGTATGTCTATGCATGAGATAGCATATCACAGTTAAGTCTGGGTTTCTTGCCCCTCTGCAGGGTTGTCTGTCTTCTTTATTGACTGTGTTACTAAATATCAAGAGACAATGCTTGAGAATTTCTCAACTTGATTTTAGATCCTACCTGACCTATGGTTATCTGGGTGTGGACAAAATGTACTAGCAGATCTTTCGGTGAAAATTTCAAGGTATTGTTAGAACAGTGTCTTAAATATATTCCAATGTAGATATAATTCTGTACATAGTAGTGATCTTGAAAAAACTCCTAATTCCTTTCACTGATGATATGCAAACTCTACATACATTGTCACTAAAAATGGCATATGCTATATTTTGAGTAGCAAAAATGTGTCTCCTATCTTTCGACGTGTTTTTGTACTGTTAATCATGGGCTTTTTGGCTTATTCTTATGTAAGACTGCTACTTTAAGATTGTTTAGATTTGTTTTTAGGAGTAATTTTTAGACACTGGCGAGACTTTGTTTATTGCATAGGGAGAATGTTAAGAATGTTGAGGAATTTGACTTTTTGGGGGGTCGTGTAATTAATTGATCAATCGGTTAATTTCTAAGTAAGACTTCACACTATTATCTTGAATTCTAAAACTGTAACATTGAACTTTCATGGAAACCAGTAAATTTGTACTCTGTCAAACTCTGGAAGCACGTAAATCATTGAAAATATGTTCCCTCATCTTAATAAAGAGTAAATTCCTTTAATCATCTCTAGTCTACATAGTAAACTAAATAGGATGTCTTTAGAATAATTAGAATTCTAGTGGTCAAGCAAAAGAGCTCTGCTTCATTATTGTTTGCATGTGAAGTAGAGCTCTCAACTCATAACGTACTTAAAAGTCTTCCGATTTAAACAGAACATCGCAATGTTTTCATGAGCAACAGAACAAATGAAGTCTGGCTTCCCAGGCATGCATCCTTTATCTTCTCTGTTAGCCACGCCATAACTGGGCAAGAGATGGCAATGCTGTAGACAGGAGTTGCACATGTGTTGACTGGCTGGCTGTCTTCTGCTAAATGGGAGGTAGCATTGTATCTGCCTTTTCTACATATAGTAGAGATGCTATATAGGTCTTTCTCCATAATGCTAATTTTCATGAAATCTGTAGGGATATAATTACCTCTAAATATCCCGTGTCACACAGGGCAATGAATCCAGAAGTGATTAGGGAGAAAGAGAAGGTTGGACAGTTAACATAGGCTGTAATTTCACCCAGTTTTCATCTTCAGAATTACTAATTTCTTGCTTCTCACTTTGCCTCTGTTTCTCTTACAACACTCTACAAAATTTCCACTTATGTTTACATTTCTGTTCTTAATTGTCTGTATTTTCCATATACCATTTTCCATCCTTTTTTGTGTTCAGAAGGTCCCGTTCCTGATCGGCATTCCTGATCCTCCAGCTGTATGGCCATAAACCCCCTCTTCTGTTTTAACCAGCCATAAAATACTAAATTCCTCTTTCCTTAGCCTTTTCTGCCCTCTGCCCTTTGTTTTTCAAAAAATTTCTCCCCATCTTTGCTCCCAGTCTCTTTTCCTGTGAACAGTTTCTAACCAGCATTACCGTAATAGGCACTGCTCTGGTCATACAGGCTGGAATATGCCAGTACTGAAAAAGTGCTCCCTTTGCAAGACTCGGTTGTACAGCATGAATTTACATTCTGCCTGGCCGTTCTGATCCAAACTTCCTCTGCTTATTGTGCTACAGCTGCAGCTTTTGGTCTGAGAAGTGTAACCATGAAGCGTAGGTTGAGGTACACTATTACTCTGCATACTTGACAAAAGTCAAGGCTTGACCAGAGGAAGATTTACTGATGCTTTCTGTTCTTCCCTCATGCTGTGAGTCTTCTGATTGTGCAGTTACTCTCACTGGTTGCCTCTCCTCTTTTCCACTATGTAAGATGACTGCATTTGAAAAGCATTCTTTCTTTTATGAAAAACTATTGGCTGGCACCGAGATGCATTGATGTTCCTCTTGCCAGGAACAGGGAATGGTTAGGTGGATGCCCTTGCTCTTCAGCTTTCAGAGAGAAAGGGCATGATGGAGCTAAGGCCTTTGAGAAAGATGATGTAAAACACGGAAATGCTTGGCCTAAATGTAAAAACTTCTTATTGTTGAGTATAAACAAATTGCTTTGGCCTTGCAGTGAGAATGTGCTGATGACTGTGTAGTCCTGCATTTAATGGCATTCCAAGGACTGCCTGCCCCATTAGGAGAATTAAAAAAAAAAAATGATACAACCAGCAAGCAGCAGGAAACATTTACATACATCCCAGCACATATTAGTTAAAATGTAGTCAAAATACATAAAGACAGCCCAGTTTACTGGAGTCAGCACACAGTAGTAAAAATGCACAGCTAGATACTATTTTCATACAGTCCCCTTTGTTTATAGCAGCCAGCTCAGACTGGGCACAGGCTTGTCACAGAGACAGCCCCCCTGCTGGATGGGGGCATCTGGAATGCTCCATGTCTGTTCAGCTTTAATACATCCATTGACCCTCTTGTGAGTATTATTTGGTGCAAAATACTTCAAGGCAAGGAATGGAAACAGAGACTGTTTTGGTCATGTTCTGTTTCAAAGTACCCGAGAAACAGAGGATATTCCTGTAGCATCAGCTTGTATCTGTGGAAAATACATAGACAAAATTGGGCACCCTTGTTTCCCTCTGCACCTCGTATCCGGATGAAGAATCCTACCTCTGCTGTGCATCCAAGAGATCCTTAAAAAGAATGCAGTGGTAAAATCTGCAAGAGAATATGGACGGCATCTTTCCCTACAACAGGTAAATTCAAGCAGAAATGAAAACAAAGTCTTTTGGCCCTCAGTTGTTATCTGTGGCACCTTTTCCAGGCCTAGCATCCGGCAGCTCCTCTGCTTAGCCAGGGATACCTGCTGTTCACAACAGGGCTGTTTATCAGCCATGACTCTCCAGTCCTGGGGATGCTGACATAAAAAAAGCAGGTTAAAAGATGAAAACGAATGACTATTTCCTGTGCATTCGGCAGATTGCATCAGGTGTGTTCAGCCAAAAGATGGGAGCAGGGATGTCTTAGTCATCTGATGGAGAGTTTGCTGTGTTCTCAGTGTCTGGAAACATGTGTTGCCGCAGGTCCTTTGTCTCCTCATATTCCTAAAGGTGGGAGATGAGCAAGGTCAGATGTTCTTGGGAACATCTTCCTCTTGTTTGCCTCTCTCTGGGAAACTGCTTATCCATGTATGGTTGAAATGATTTTGGGACTTCTTTGCGGTAGCAAGGCAGTCCTGAGCATTCATTCATGCCTTCTGTTGCTGGATGCGCTGGTAACAGCAATGACAGAAAATCTTCATGTCCTCCTGGATTCCCCGTGCTTGGGCTGCACAGACCCTGCAGAGAAAATACGCTAAGATTCTTATTCTTTGCTGAGCTGGAGGGCATGTTCTGCTTTGGCAGTTGCTTGACAGTTCCCCGCATCAACCACAACTCTCTGAATAGCTAGTGTGGTGCTGAGGCCTGGCTTTGTGAATAAATCCTAAGTCAAGGCCTGTGAGGTAAGGTGGGGGCACGAATGTCTGGTTTCCTTTTTAAGGATATCTTATCGCAGTCCCTCTCTCCTTCTGTGCAACTGGTATGTCTTATCCCTTACTGATGTGGTCTTTTCCCACTTCTTAGGTGAGGCTAAAGAGAGCATCTTTGCCAGGAGTCATGCAGGTAGGCATGGTAAGATTTTTTGCCATGCCAGCTGGAGCAGTAGAGGTAGTAGGATTTAGATGGGATCCAGAACTCACTCTACAGTTGTAGCTGCCATTCAGGCTTAGGAAGCTCTATAAAATTGGGTGGTTCGGCTGCTAGAAAACTAAGAAAGGGTCTAGTGGAGTCCAGTGTGATGTTGGGTTGCTGTCCTCAGCTTTCAGTTGATATGACTTCTCCTCCCAGCGAATCTGCATGTATGCGTGGGCAGTAGAAGAAATGCATACAACTTTCTGCATTTCAGAGGTCTCTCTTATTCCCCCTCAATATATGTGAGTTGCTGGAATGCCTGTTTTGGTGTCTTAGGTCACTATCAAAAAAAGACGCCTCCACATCCTGCTGTGTTATAAATGTTTTTTGAAGTAAAAGGGAATGACACTGAGTGGGGCATAGTGGTGCATCATCAGGAAATGTTATGGACCAAACCTTGTGGTCTTGTAAGCCCGGGATGATCTTGGACATGGGGCTCGCCAAGCAGAGTCTTTCAGACAGCATGTAAGGATTCCTAGCTGTCCTGAGGATGATCCTTCCAGCATTTGTGATGCTTCAGACCTCTGTGGATAAACAATATGGACTGCCAAGTGATTTTGTCCTTTAATATTTTAGGACAATATAGATGCAACACTTTTTACAGCTTCCAGAACAGGGAGGAAGCAACTATCTAAATTGAAGAAAAACTGCAGTAGCTGAAAACAAACCACTTTAACTGATAGTGAGGAACCGAGTGCCTTCTCCTAGCATCGTGAGCAGAAAAAAAAAGGATCTCCGATTTGAAGATTAGTGACAAATTTGTGTGAGTTGGCAATTCTTTGAAAATGAAATTTATTAAACTTGAAATAAAGTGTTCACCCCTGAATGAACATCTCCTTTTGTAAGGTTGCAAGATTTTGCTCATGGGCTTTCCTACTGCTATTCTCTTGTTTGAATGAATGTACCCTTAAGGCCAAAATCCGTATTGCTGAGTTATTATGAAATACAGACTTTGTCTCCATGTGCTTCTACACTTAACATTGCTCAGCAAATGATACCTGTGTGTAATTTTAAATGAATGACTGAGGAAAGACAGAGAGAGGAGAAAGATATAGCTGGTGGGCTGTTGTAGTCATCACCTGAAGGAATTACGGTGAAAATAGTGGTTTGTATATTCTAACACTGATGCGTGTACCATTAGGTATTTTTTGTTCATGCCATTATCTAAGTTGGTATGGATAGCAATAGGAGCTTACTTGCAGTCTTAGGGATTGTATGTCCTTAAACACTTTGCCAACAGATTTTACGTGTGTTTTTAAAATCTGTTGGGGAGAAATGTGATTAGGAAAAAGCAAATTTTCTCACATGGTGAATTTTTTAATCCTAAAGGTTAAGTTCAAGCTTTCTCAGCATATTGGTACGAGGAATTACCCATTAATTAAATAACATGAGTCATATTCTGCCATTGATTTTTTATATATTTCTTGCTGTTTGATTTTAATTAATGGGAGTTCTGTACATAGAGGATTCAAGAAAAGGTCCAGTGTTTAGAATCGGAACTATAAAGTAAAACATGAATATGGTAGTGTGGTTTGCTAATTGCAGTAACGATTGCCATCAGAGCCTCCTACACTGTCTGTGCTCAGGCAAGATTGCCATATGTCACAGGAAGCCTTGCCTGAGCAAGGACAATCAACCCCAGAGTTGATTCACTGTTATTAAAATGAAACACAGCACGCTTTTAATGTCTTTGGAGAGCATTAAAAAACTTGAAGATAAGACGAAGTAAGGTGTGTTTACCCCCAAATTCAACATATACTTTAATCAATAGGTTTTGCATTTTCATGGAGGATGGCAGCTGCAAACATCTGGAATGTTTAAAAGAAGGCTGTGATTCGACATGCTCTTGCTCATGGGCTTGATGCGTTAAGCTTTGCTGATTGCTGCCTGCCAAGGCAGGTAGTAAACTAACATCTGCAGCCCTTGATCAAAAGCAGGGCTTGTACTGTGCTACATGTAATTTCAACGTAACATAAGACAGTGTCCTCTCCGAAGACCGTACTGTCTACAATAGTGTTAGTGCTGAGTATTTGTCTATGTGTGGAGGCTTCTGCATAATACAGAGCCATGCAGTATCGTTCTTTTCATAGCACGATGAAACTTAGCAGCTAGGAGAAAGCTCTTTCAGTGCTCAAGATTCAGGAAAGAAAAATTAGATTGGCAGGGTAAAGAGCAGGTATAGCCAACATGCAGTGCTTAAAATGATATACTTGAAAGGAAGTTCAGAGCTGCTGTTCCGGTTATTTCATTATATTTCTTCTGCCCCACTCTGCAGTCTTTCTTCTGGGTATACAGAACAGTTGACCTTATTAGAAAACAAGAACAATGTGTTTCAAGGGTCAAGAGGTCATGGAGACCAAAACCAGAGATGCCATCTCCCATAAAACTGCGATACTCCCTGGCTGACTCCTTAGCTGGCTCATGGTATATGCAAAGAACAACCTCCAGTCAGCTAGCCTGTGGGGCCAGTCATTTAGCTCACTTCGACCTTCTGCCTTAAAAAGGATCAGGTTTGCTGGGCTGTAACTGGCACAGTGCCTGCTTTTTTTCTAGTTTTAAATGTTTGTCTTGCAGGATCAAGTCCTAGTTGAATAATTATGCTTTCCAGAATTACACAGATAGATTGGCCTTAACTAGATAATGTCAACATTTGCTACAGTGTCAAGTTCTTAATAAACTGAGGGCCATCAAAACTGTGGTGTTTTTTCTAAACATTAGTTTCCATCATTGTCATTTTTTAATGATTTTCAAAGGAAACTGTATATTCTGCTGAAAGTCAGTAGCTTCCCTTTGCAAAGCTTGGTTCACTCTGTCTCTGCATGCTGTGAACATATACGTTACATGCTGTGGATACAGTTGCTTCCAGACGCTGTCACAGCATACTACCCGTATCTTGCTATAGGTTCTCTCAGTATATTTGGGAATAGCTTGCACCACAAATGCATCTCAGTATCAGGGAATCTTGGGTGTGTGACTTCCCCTGGTATGGCATCATACGATATAGTCACCATACAAGGCGGAAACAACAATTAAAATTTATGTTATCCATTTAAATATAAATGATTTTATTAAGATTTACTTTGAAAATATAATATGACTGACAACCAGTCATTATTTTAAATAACTTTTGAAGCTAACAGCAGTGGACACTGTGTGTGTGTATGCTCGTGTGTGCAGGGGTCTTTTGTAATGCTTGGAGGTCGCTTAGCTGACACCCCAAATCAGGGAGCATTGTTTTTCAAACTAATTTTTATTGTCATCCAGTTTATTCTTTTCCTCATGCAATGTGTGCCTTGTATCAATCTGAGACTAAAATACTGCAAAAACAAAAAAGGTAATGGCACTTTCCACAGTATTTCAAAAGGTTTTTAAGTGGAAAAAGGTATTTAGTATTTTTAATAAGCATCTTCAATACTATTGAGTTGGTTTCTTTGTTCATATCACAAGATTAATTATGCTGTCAAGCACTTTCAAGGCCTGCTTAACAAAGATTCAGTGATATAATGGTTTGCTTCGCATTGCCTTTTTTCTGCATAGCAATCACAATCAGCATTAGACAATTTAAAACCCTTTCACAAGCCGGAAGTTCTGAAGAGCCTTTTAATCAACAAAAGTAATTTTGCAAACAACTAGATACAGCGTTTTTCATATTAACTAACTTGTGTTAAACTCTGCTATATGCTTGAGTCTCTGGTTCTGGTAATGGATTATTCAGATATGCAAGAGACAAAAAGTGGGGAACACAATTAGCACAATATGCAGTTTGCACCCCATGAAAATTGTAATCTCATACCATTCTCTAGCTTAATATAAATATGGTATTAGTACTTCACTGCAGTTTCATATATTTTAATTTTCCCTTAATATGCTGTTCTTGTATAATCACTTAAAATATTTTAAAAAAAAAAAAAAAAAAAGCCTGGAAATTTAATTCTTGTTGTTTTAAGGGAGACCACTATTTCTATAGGACAGGTTAGAAATCAAATCGTAATACACTCTGAGGTTCTGAAATTCAAGTTAAAATAGGAAAATCTGTTTAGAAACTTGCCTTCTAAAATCAGTAGGGATTTAAAAATCATTCTTTATACAGTAATTTTATTGCCATATAGCATGATAAGAAATCCCACATGATTTAAAAACACTTATTTGATGGAGAGACTGTAAAAGCAAAAACATACTACATGATGACTATTTTTTTTTTGTCAAGCACATTTATAAATGAAACTAACCTGTTAATGACACCTTTAAAACACTCATTTTTTTCTAAACTGCTAGAAGCATTAATTTGTACCATTGCTGCATGTGGTAATTAGCAACTTCAGCAGTGATTTTGTCTGCCCTAAACCTTTCGTGTTTGACACTATTCCAATCTGGGAGAGGAGTGACCCTGGGATACAGTGCTACAGGACAAGTGGAGCAAATCCTGTCACAAGAAATAACAGGGTCAGAAGACATTGCTAATGAAGTCATAGCAACTGGTTTAAAGAGCCAATCAGAGAAGGCAACAATCTGTAAATGAGGATATAATTAGCAGAAAAAATAACATGCTTTGGTTGGATTCTAGGGGAGCCAGTAATGAAGGCAATGACTGGATATTGAGAGAGATTCCAAAAGATTAGAGCAAACATTGTGCAACAAAGAATAGCTAATTAGCAAAAAAGTGAATATGCCTTAATTAGAAGGAAAATATGTGATTGAAAGACATGGAGCAGGCTTTTAATATGAATACAATAATGAATGTTAGCCCAAATCTCCATGATGTAGAAAAAGTCCTATCTTCACTTTTTTTTGCCTTTACCATTTTGATGAATGGTCGTGAAGAAGATGGACTGTAAATTCATGTATTTGCCATGACATTAATGCTATTAAAACAAACAATTTTGAGACAGTAATTTAATGGGTTTCCACCCAATTTACACATATACTAACCCCTACCACAGCACTGCAGACAAAGCAGTACTGTGGGTTTTGGCTGGCCTTAAAGTTCTTATGATGTGAAGAAGTTGTTATTAAAAGAATTTCAGGTAGGTGTCCTGTGACATATGAGCTAATGCTTGGTCCAGATATCCCCCTAATAGGATGAAACCCCACATGTTTCTTCATACAGAAAAATAATCCATGGGGCTAGGGCCCTGACTGTGTGTACATAACTACTACATTGCTACAACTTGCATTTATTTGTTGCTGTTCCTGTTGTGGTTTGGTGGGTTTTTTTGAAGTAGGGGCTGATCCAAAATTCATTAAATGCAAAGAAAAAGCCTCCAATAACTTCACTAGCTTCTAGATCAGACTCTGAGTGAGCAGAAACCCTGGAAATTTTATTAGTAAAAATTAAACATGTTATTATCCTGAACATAATAGACCCAAATAGAAGAATCCCATAATGGATTGTGCCAGTACAGTATATGTACAGTATTTATGGCTAGCAGTGATGAAAAGTATAATATTCTACTGCTTATCATTTTATTACAATAGAAAAATCAGGACTCTAACTTGCTAATAATTTTTCACTTTTATAGACATCTAAATGATATTATATTTCCTCCCTTTTTTTCTTTTTACAAAATGGTTCTAGGATATTGATTGTCATTTATTTTTACTCATGATATTTAATTGTCATAATTAGCAATCCATGTCTCATTCCCTATCTTAAAAATATCCTGTCAATTTTATAGCATATTTATAGATTAATTTAAATGTATAATTTAATTTATTACTGCATACCTTTGGTTTGTCTGTAACATTAAAATACTTATGGTACAGAATATTTTAATTAAAACTATTCATCAAATGAAGTCCAGGTAGCATCCTTATCCTTGTTTGCAGTAGGGGGTTCTGGCAGTGAAAGCAAGAAAATAATGGGTCAATTAAAAAAAAAATCTAAATATAGCTTTTTCAAAGATCCGATTGCTTAATTCAAGGTAAAAAAAAAAAAAAAAAGGAAAGAAAAAAAAGATGTGTTTGTCAATGGATTCCACAAATTAAATTATGATAATTTTTTTCCCCTTGCAAACATCAAATCTGCTAAAGTCAGGGCCAGAGCAGAAGTAAAACTAGATGAGAAATGGGCTTGAATTTTCATGTGTGACATATCTCAATTTGACACTCAGTGTCTGCAGGAAATCGGGATACTGTTTTCAGAAGGTTCTTCTTGTGAAATGAACTGTACTATTAATTTTTTCTAACACTGGGAAATTTACCCTCTATTTATGAGAATCAAAGTATTTACCCTTTTAGGTCAAATGTTTTCTCGTATTTAAAAAAAAAACTTTTAATGATATTTCTAATAAACCAAGAGTTATTAGTTTGCTGTGCTAGGGAGAAAATACAGCAGAACAGTGTGATCAAAATACTACCTCTAGCGTAACTGAATCAAGGTTTTGCTGCAGCTCTCAGTTGACAGTAAGTCTACCATTCTTTTACCATGTATGCTATTAATTCACTTTCCAGAACTGTCAGGTACCCCGAGAGTAAGAGAAATATACTAAAAATATCAATGTATTTCTCTTCTTCCTTTAGCTAATGTATCTCCACTGATGCTATTTTAAATTAAGCAATGAAGTAGTGTTGAAAGTTCTGACTGGCTCTGATAACAAAATGGATTAAAAAAAATTAACCAGTTACAAAAAAAATAAAAAGAAATAGAATCAGCTGACAACTTAATTGTTCAGCTTGTATGCAAATATTCTGACAATAATTTGCCAATGCTTTTGAATATAAGTTTAGGAACACATAATTATAACATTAATTGTTTCTTGTGCTTTAATTCTAGGTTTCTGTCACAAAACAGAAGGCTTAACTGTAATCATGAGGAAATATAAAAAGTATATTCATTTTGTATTCAATTAGCTTTAAGCATATTCCAGTGCAGTGCAGTATTACAATAATTATTTATGTTAATCTACAGAGTAAGATACAGTACGTTGGCATAATAAATTGTCTTTATGCTGCGTAGCAATGCCTTTTGAATCACCTTCTGTATTCACAAACAAGAGCAACTACCTCAATGTAGTAGTTGTCAGATTGCAGGATAAAGACAATGAATTAGTGACATGTAGGGAAGATGCAGCCCTATGAAATCCACCATTCATATCACTATTTGTTTCTAAAACTATGCCATAATAAAATTGAATATCTGAGCCTGACTCTGAAGTGAGAAGAGAGGAGATGATGCTGAAAGGCTGGATTGGAATTTGGCCTGAATTTTCTCTTCTTATTCCAACTCTGAATGCTAAATTAATCACTCAGATTTATATGAAGGTGAAAGCTACACAACATCTTCATCAAGGAAAAATAGGGTTACAATTCAATAAAATGTGTGGTAATACTTTATTGACTAATGAATATACAGCTCCTTCTGACTGCTATATTTTACTATCGAGGACTGTAACAGCACTGCAATTACATTACTAGTATTTGCTAAAGATACGTCTGTCTCTTCTCCTGATCTTAAAACATGCTTTGAAAAAGCCAGGAAGTAGGAGAAGGCCAAGAGAAAGCAGGTTATGCACCGTCCCAGAGTCTTGTGGGGAAATTAGCCATTCACAGATAATAACAGTGCAAACAAGTTGATGCTGCTATTTTTAAACAAGCTGTTATTATTGACTAACAGAGGTTGCTGTAGGTGGGATGTTGTTAATGACAAAAGCTCTGGAACAGTAGAATTGCTACTAATCCATGCACTAGAGAGCCTGATACTGAGAAACACCTAAGTGCAGAATTAAACAGTCCTCTAAAATCATTTCTGCTGCATACTTGATAAGGAGTCATAGCATCCTAAGCAGACCTTTTTCTTTTTCAGAAATCTCTATCCACAGAGATCCCATATTACTCCATTCACAGATTAGAGGGATGAGGAAATCCTCAGGGGGTTATTAGCGCAGCTTTCAAAAGGAAAGGAACCCAATCACTTTGAAACAGGCAAAAAACATTCTGCGACAAGCTATTTGGGGGCCCACCCAGGAAAAAAAGGTCATGCTGTGATCCTTAAGCAGATATGTGAGCATGTAGCACCTTGGAGTACTCTAGCTGACGGAAGTCAACTGTTGTGTGAAACTTTTTTTGGCATTGTGCAGATGAACAGCCTGCACTGAACAGTCCTTTGTTTTCTCCACTATTTATCAGATCCCATTTTCTTTTTTCTGGTCGCTCTCTTAGCCCACAGAGGCATGGTGTGAGGAGGCCAGCCTCCTCTGAGGTCCTGAGCAAATCTGCTTGGTCGTGAAGTCATTTGGAAGCTCTGTGGGGGAGCTACATTTGTTATTCAGTACAGCCAGTTGTGAACATGCCTGCTGACCGCATCCATTTCCCCAGTGAGTAAGTCTCTCCCTAAAATCAGAGGCAGAGGAGCTGTGATGTGCTTTCTTTTTAATACCTCTGCAACTTCAGGTTATAAGCATCTGAGTCTTGGCCCAGGGATTGCTACAGTTCTTGCTTTCTGTATGTATTTGATATATCTAATAGCTAGATACAGTTTGGTCTGGAAATTACTCCAGAAATATGCAAAATGTGTTAGTTTTATTTTATCAGTTTTCCTTAGAAAGAACTTATGACGCTTCGACCTGAGTTTGGGATGTAAATCGGTTTTAAAAACAGTTGCCGAAAATTTGTGAGATTAACTTAGGTTTTTCTTTAAACCATAAACCTCTCAAAAATTGGAATTTTCCATAATTTGAAATCAAATTAATAAATCAGCTTACATAATTCAGCCTTGAGTTTCTGAAAAGATTTGTGAACTCTAACAGCTCTTTCAACAGGCCTGTTCTGCATTTTGAGTTTCTAATGCAATGTAATCCAAGTGAGATTTATCTGACTTCACATTTCGTTGCAAACGTTCACAGCTCAAAGCTATTACCTGACTGTCTTCCGTATCAGGCCATTTATGTATCTAAAACACTGGCATCTGTTTAATATTTTATTGCTTTAAAAATATCTTTGTTGTTCAGATATAATCTCGCTCTAACATTTTCATGAATAGAGTCTTTAATTTATTCTTTCTGCAGAGCTGAGGACATGTACCCTCGTGTAAACAAAATCAACTATGAGTTGACCCGTAATCTGCTTTGCAAGAAAATTATATAATAGGAACTTTTCTTTCAGAATGGGTGGTGTTTTAATTTGTTTTAAATTTTTCTTAATTTTTCTAATGTTTCTGAGTATTTTTCTCAATTGCAAACAAGAAACGACTAATGCCTTGTGACACTTTGTATTGAACTTCAAAAATAATACATTAAAAACACCCATAACTGCTTTCAGCTTTAGGCCCTAACAGTTTATATTATTACTGATACATTAATTCTTAAGAAGTTTGAAATTTTTACAGGTCTCTCCATTATTAAAAATGCATAACTCTTACATACCCTATCAATCCATATACTGTAGATTACTTTATCAAGGAAGGAAATGTAATCATCCCTATTTTATACACAAATTAATGCCACAGTAAATGAAGTCATAAAGGAAGTAGAGGTTCTACACAAAGATGACTGACAAAACCAAAATTCTGTTGCCTACATTACTTTCCAATTTGATCTGTCTCAAATTAAGACACGGCTAAATTTCTTTTGGATTCTTTGGATACAGGGCTGCCAAAATAGTAGCAAATTTGGCGTAATAAAACAGAAGGGGAACAACTTTACAGCAAACCTGCTTCAAACAAAGCTCAGAATCAGAGAGGCAGGGACAACCTTAAAGCAAAACCTTACAGTATAGTACAGTACAGCTTTTCATGAACCAGCATGTAGAATAGACATAATACATAGATGTATAGAGACAGATGGATGGTTGGATATGGCTATCTATCTACAGGTAGATGCCTTGGTCAAATTGTCAAGAGGTCCATGGCACCTGCCTATCAATGAGTGTGAAGTGATTCTAAACCCAGCAAGTTGCTTCGTTCCCCTTAGCAGGAAAAAGGCTTTAGTTACTGACACAGTTGGAGCACTTGGAGCTCAGGAGAATTTCTCTGTCTTCATTGTGCTTGGATATGGGCTTTGTAGTGCTGTCTTTTTCCTGATAAGCAGCATCTAACATATGAGCACCTTCCAGAACTGAAATAGCCAAGGACAGGCTGAGAATGCTCATGGTTTCTAATCAGTACCTGCTTATGTCAAGGCTCAAGAAGGGCAGGAGGAGCTGGATGAAGTCCAGCACGAGCCTCCTCTTTTCATTGTTTTAGCAACTCCAGCCCTCCAAACCTTGTGCCCAGGATCTAGTCCAGAAGATCTGTGTGTCCTCAGGCAAGATAATGTCTGCTAGGAGCTGTAGTGCAAAACTTGCGTGAGGCTGCTCTGCTTGGCAAGCTCTGCAAAAGGAGGACTCACCTCTCCCTTCCCTGTATCTCTGTGGCTCCCCAGAGCACTGCTGGTGCTGTGAGCCGCCTGGTTGCAAGCACAGTGAGAGCAGCAGAGCTTGAATTTACAGCTCAACAGTAAGGATAGAATCAACATCTATTATGTGATGTCCTTTATTTACATCAGGATTGGAGGGGGGGAGGGAAGGCTTCATGAGGATGAGATGAAATGGGTAATTGCTGACAAAACAGTAAAGCCATCAGCTAGCACATGTCTAGCATGATAAAGAAAAAACAGTGCCTGACTCTTTGTAAGGCAGGGGAAATCTTCCCAAGAAATCACTGCTGTTTGCTTTCTTTCACCAAAGATTCAGTCTTGTGGGCAGTGCTTCAGGCAGAGCTTCTAACAGACAAACTCTCAGTCATGAGAAGAGGCTAAGTTCAAGTGTGACTTCAAGTGACTACATTGAACCAATCAGAAACAATATGTACTCATCTAGTGAAAGAATACATAGGACATCATGTGATAGAATTGGAATTATATGACAACAATTTGATAGAAAATGGAGAAGTGAGCTGCTGAAGTTGACACAGGAGAGAAATGCAGAACAAATCAACAGCTGAAATGAAAAACATTAAAAAGGAACTCTAAATCTAAAATAAAATGGATATTTTTTTAAAAAAAGCTAATGTCTGAAATGCTAAAATAGAAAATTGTTCATTTGTGAGCTAAAAAAATATTTTAATTTAAAGAATATTTCAAATATAGTTGTTATTCATAATTTGCAAATGGTCAATTGAAATAAAAGTTGTGTGTATTGAAACTGCAGCGAAAATGTTTCAGGAAAATTTTAAGGAAAGGAAAGCAAGGAAAATTTTATGAAAATTCACAAAAGGATTTTGAAAACAGATCACAGAAATAATTGATATAAGAAATTAACTGTACTGCTAGCCCTGGTACCATGGTACTATTAACACTGTGAAAACTAAAAAGGTTGGAATACAATCCAAATGTCAGTTTCCCAGGAACACGTACCTCTGTCAAAATACTTGGGGATAGTCATCTTCCAAAAAAAGTCAGGTCTCTGTGGCTAAACTGCCAGTGCTCACAGATGAAGAAAAGAAGAAAATTTTGTCTGAAACTGAAAGACTTCCAGTATCTAGTTTTGGAATATGACTGTATGAAACACCAGCACTAGGTGTCTATTTCTTCAGCCCAGCACATTTCAATACATTTGCTAGAATAAACAATGAATGAGAAGGTGCTCAGATGCAGAGTCAATAGGGAACTTTCCATTTCTGCCTGCTTGTCTGAATGTGATTTTGCACATCTTTCAGCTAAATCAGAGATCCAGATGGAAAATTCATTACTTAAGGAGATCAAATGAATTTGTGACACTCCCTGGAGACTTTGTGCCCATAAACCATCTACGTAGTCTTTCTTTTCTGACAGATATAAGACATAATTTAAATTTAATGTATACTTCAAGTATTATTAAATTTAAGTTACTAATATGTTACAAATATCCTGTATTTTCTTTCTTCTGTTTCACATCTATGGTTTATACAACACATAGAAAATACTGGGAGGGGAAAACCAGTGTACACAAATTTGCATGCTTTGCCCATACAGTTGTATCAATTTGCTTCTTTTAGAAGATAGATATCTTACAGGAAAAGAAAATTCCGTTTGTTTTTACAAGTCATGGAAGCTTCAAAGAGGAATAAGCATACAAGAGTAAAAGGAGGCAGATATGGAGACATAAAAGAGATGAGATAAAAAAAATGTTGTTGTGTCTACATTAAAATCATAAAACATTTTCACACTGTTAGAATTTACATCTAGCATGTCCTCCATGTGAATGAATACCTTCACTCCTGTCTTTTGTTTCTCCTGAATTTCCAGCCCCCTACAGACGCGTGGTGGTGGACAGGTAGGGAGCTCTGATCTTAATGGACTGGGATTTCTAAGGATTTCTCATTTATGCATATATCAGAATGATTCATATTCCACCTTTTGATTATATCTTTAGAGATAACTTCTAAACAGAAACTAAAAAATATTAATATTAAATTGTAGATTTTTCAGTAACTGAATTTTCACTTTCAAATCATTTTGTATCCCTTTGTCTCATTGATCAGTTATTTCCCAATAAGTCAATTGATTAGACTTTTAAAATTGATTAGACTTTTAGAAAAAAATCAAATATTTGGACCTGAAGAACAGGGCTCAGTTGTAACTCCTTTTCTTACATTCGCCAGGAATGTTAGTACTGCTGAAAAGACTTTAAAAATTTATTCCAGTTGGATTTGCTTTAATCACATATCATGGCTAGAAGGGAGCTTGTTCTTCTCTTCATCTAACATCAGAATTTTGTATGGAGACCCCTCAGGGTGTGCAATTGGCCTTACTGTGAAGATAGGAGGAAGGAAACCATCATTCCTTGGATACTAGCGGGAAGGACAGGACACTGGCCTTTAATAGCATTGCATATCTGCTTTTGTGGTCTTTCACACAGCAGCTTTGGAGGCAGATGAGATGACACTTTCAGGGGCTTGCCTCAGGTGAAACCAAGGAGTAGTACTTGCAAGAGCAACCTCTGTTCTGCAAAAAATAAAGGAGCTATCTGTGTTCCTCTGTACTCCTGCATCTCTTCCTCTCCTCTTCTAGAAAGGAAGTAGGGAGAAAGAATAAATATATGGAGGCAAACATCCATTCTTTTACTTTCAACATCTTTTACTGAAGAAGGGGAGGTGGGAACAAAGAATTATTAGTAGGACAAACTTAAATGTAGAGAAATGGAAATAAATGTTTCCCCATAACTGTTACAGAGGAAATATTTTCTTTTGAACAACTATTTGCCTAAATTGAAATAACATAGCTGTTCTTAAATAAGAGCATTTCGATGTATATAATCTTTCCATAATTGTATTGTTAGCAATAATATTATTTTCTTACCCCTGCAAGAATGTGTCATATACAAGTTCATTTTAAAATGCTATGCAATGACAAGTTGAAGAAAATTGTGTGCATTTTATTTTTTTTTACCAGTATATCACCTGTATTCTATATCCTTGTTTGTTGGAAAAGAATGGTTCCATGTCTGTATCCCCAAATCAGTGTTCAGGTATTCTTACTAATTGATAAGGTGGTTCTACACAATAGCTGAGAAAACACTGTTGACTTTTCTTCTACATTTTCATCTATCTGGACCTGTCCAGTTTTTTCTGGAAGATAATAACTGAGAAATCAGACAGCTCCTCATGTTTTTTTCTTAAATGAGGGAAAAGGACAGATAAAAGATGTATTTTAATTTTCAAATTTTCCTTAAAGAAACATTTTTATAGATAATTCCTTTCTGTTCATTTTTAAGAGGATTTCAATGCTGCCTGTTTCCAGTATCTTTAAAGGAAATGGATGGAGAACATCGTGTTCCTAAGCTTTGGGAAAATCTGTTCCAGGATCTTACTCTGTAGATGGACTTTCTCAGTGCTGCACCAGGTAAAACAATCCTTGCCACTGTGAACCCACTTTTTCACTGTTCAAACATTGCGCTTTATGGTTTTACTTTGTGTATAATTCTTATTACAGTAGTTATGAGAAAATTCTTGTTACACTAGTTATACTCTACGGTTATGTTTTCGTGATATGTGAAATAGTCCTGAAGCAAGTCCAAGCAATCCTGAATTTTGAATTCGGACTTCAAATCTGGCTCTGAACTTCTTATTTATTTGCTTAAATATAAAATAATAAAGCTGTCTGTCCAAGTCTCTAAAAGCATAACATCTTTAATTATACGGTCAATTAAATTAGATTAAACCTTAGTAGAACTGAAGTCAGTTCCAAAGGAACTAACCATTGCTTTTCATCCCTTCGCATCTTAGTCCCCCTAATCAAACAGATGTCTTTTGCTGCATCCCTGGAGAGGCCCTAAATGTGGGCTGTTTTGGATTATAAGGAGCAAGTTCTAGAGTCTCATGGGCTTCAGAGAGAAAGCCATAGACTCCTCATCCTGTTCTGTGTAATGAGGAATATAGCATAGTTGTTTCTGCTAACTGCAGCTGTTACAGGGTGGCAGAGGGAAAGAAATGATGGTAGGCTGGTCTCACACTTCTTGGGTATCTACTTGGTTATGCATCATATCTCATGTCAGATAAATGTGCAGTGGGTCAAACCGGGATCAAGGTGCTTGTGTGGAGATGAGACAGTTCTTAGCAAACTGTTGAAGTTCGATGAACAAGCATCTGATTGTCACATGATGGAAGTACTGATAGCAGAGACAAAAGTGCCGTGTGGAAGAAGTGGCTCAAATCTATCTCTAGAGCAAAACGCACACTAATGGTGATCTGTGGCCAGTGACGTTGAGTGCCTGTGAATTTCCACAATGTCCATAGGATCCAGTGGGTACTTGCCACTTTTGAACTCAGTTGTTTTTGCCAAATTCCCTGTGTTTTCTGTGATTAGTCCTATACAGAGCATTGGCATTCCTCTGAAGATTCCCAGGATAGATCCCAATGTGTGTATCTGCTGACCTAATTAGCTCGCCTGAGAAGCAAGACAGATTAGCTGTCTCGAGCCAGAGGCACATGCTAATAGAGCTAGGAGATAGCTTTATTCCATACAGCTGTATCCTTAGAGCCAGATTCAAAGGTCTTTAACACCCACAGAAAGATTCCCATTTACTTCAGTGAAAGTGGCATAAGGCCCTGAGCTTTGAAACTGTTTGTCTCAGAATGTAATGTACCTTGGTGTCAAACATGGCTGTGCCTAAGAGCAAAATATTAACCTATAGTAACAGTACTTTGCACTTACCTAGCAGCTCTCAAATAATCATCTCTGTGCACTTTAATTAATTAACCTTTACAACAACATCTCTTTGAGGGTTAGCTAAGGATCAGAACTGAGTGATGAGTTTAAAAAAAATCTCTAATTATTCATTTATAGTGAGACTATTTTTTGAGTGGATTTGTGTCCTCTTTCAGATTTGCTTTCTGATAACACTGTTTCTAAAACCATCTTTTAATCATAAATACTTAAATATTCATCAAACAAATATGGGGATTCATGCTTTTACTGACATACTATTGTGTAACAGTTCATTGCTTTTCCCTTTTACTCCTCCTCCTCTCACTGCACCTGCTGCCTCTTTCCCCATATAGAATCATAGAATAGTTTGGGTTGGAAGGGACTTTTAAAGGTCATCTAGTCCAACCCCCCTGCAATGAGCAGGAACATCTTCAACTGGATCAGGTTGCTCAGAGTCCCCTCCAACCTGACCTTGCATGTTTCAGGAGACAGGGCATCTACCACTTCTCTGGGCAGCCTGTTCCAGTGTTTCACCACCCTCATTGTAAAAAATTTCTTCCTTATACCTAGTCTGAATCTACCCTCTTTTAGTTTAAAAACATTACCCCTTGTCCTATTGCTACAGACCTTACTAAAAATTCTGTCCCCATCTTTCTTATGAGCCCCCTTTAAGTATTGAAATGTCACAATAAGGTCTCCCCAGAGCCTTCTGTTCTCCAGGCTGAACAACCCGAACTCTCTCAGCCTTTCTTCATAGGAGAGGTGTTCCATCTCTCTGATCATTTTTGTGGCCCTCCTCTGGACCTGCTCCAACAAGTCCATGTGTTTCCTGTGCTGAGGACTCCAGAGCTGGAAGCTGGAAGCAGTACTGCAGGTTGAGTCTCACAAGAGCGGAGTAGAGGGGCAAACTCACCTCCCTTGACCTGCCGGCCATGCTTCTTTTGATGCAGCCCAGGATACAGTTGGCTTTTTGGGCTGCAAGCATAAATTGTCACCTCATGTCCAAATCTTTTCATCTACCAGTACCCACAAGTCCTTGTCCGCAGGGCTGCTCTCAATCCCTTCATCCCCCAGTCCGTACTAATACCAAGAGTTGCCCTGACCCGGGTGCAGGACCTTGCACTTGGCCTTGTTGAACCTCATGAAGTTCACATGAGCCCACTTCTCAAGCTTGTATCCCTTAATCATCTTCTAGTGTGTCCTCACTGTTCCCTATTAAGGCAATGCTGATTCCTAAACCTATTTGCTCCAGTATCAAATCCAAAATATTAAGCTAGCCAAAATCACTGATGTGTTGCATTGAACTGGTGAGCAAAGGTGTACAAGTAGAGGACCTCTTGACTAAACATATTGCGTAAGGCTCAGAGTTTCATTAACAGCTTTTTAGGAAGTTGGTCATAAATCAAAGACAACTCAAAGACATTTGTGAATGCTTGTGAATAATCATTTCCCTATGAGTTTTACATTCCTTAGAAATGGATATTAAATCAGTGGTAGATATGTGCAGAATCTAGGAGTCCTGATATTTGTTATCTTGTCCTGACTTTAAATAGCACCGTCTCCCTTATCCGTATGTTAAAATAACATAACATGTAGACTTGTTCTAGAAGAAAAAATCCTTAATTACTTATGATTGTTAGAGTTTAGGTAATGTTTTAAATATTCTGCTGGAGACTAAAATTCAGAGTGAAAAGAATACAGAAATATCAGACTAAAGTGGCTCTGTTGGACTTAAACCAGTAACAGTAACTGAAAAAAATTTTGGAAGAGAATTTTGATTCTCCACCTCCCTTTTCTATGACTTAGAATTGATGAAGTTCCTTTTCATTATAAGTATATTGCGACAGAGTAGCGATTGATTATTGCTATTAAGTTTGTCAAGAAAAAAGGATTCCTTGTGTTTCTTTCATTTCAAATGTTTAATTCCTGGGAATTATTAGATAATGCATCTTGAACTATGTTAGCTTATTCAGGTTTGTGGTTGATCTGATAGCCATGTTCCACTAATCGCATGTGCCATCTGGCCGTAGTTCCATTTGGATCGTGTTTAGCCATTAGCTGCTAAAAAGACTTATGGTCATTTATCTTAGTGAATCAGACAGCATCTAAATATGGATGGAAGCGTTCACCAAACTGGAGTTTAGCATTATTTTTATAAGGCACTAAAGGTCTTTTTCTTTAGAGGCTAATTTGGTTGTTTTTTTTTTTTACTCAACACATTCACTTTTAGTCTTACATTTTTAATTGCTATATTACAAAGATTACATGTTGTTTGTCTGTTTTTACTGAGTCATTATATAATGACCCTGTGCTAAGATTTCTCTTGAAGACTAAATGTTCCTTATTGTTCTATTGTTTCATTTAAAAGAACAATCATTGGTGACATGTAAATGAGTAAAGTTTTATAAAAATAACTTGGAATAAATTTTTAATAAGAGGTATTATTATCCTTTGACTCATAGCAAGTCATTCATAAACACCATTAAATCCTGATAATTATAGCTGTAGCTGCAGGGTTACTACCTTTACAGTCCTTATGCAGACTTCATTTAGAGGTCCAGTGGGGACACACATACAACTGCTACAAAATGTTACTATTAACGGTTTCCTTTGGAACAGTATTGTGCTAGATTAAACATCCACTCATGAAACAAAAATGTTTATAGGTTATCTAATAGCTAAACATTCTGTGACTTAAAGTAAACTCTTTAGCTTTGGATTCCAGATTTTAGGACTTGCACAATTTTCTTTTTTCTTCTGTATACAACATGAAATATAGCGATTCTGTAATGCAGAAAAGAGCTCAGCAATTTTCTCTGAATAATGCAGCAATCACCATTTTCCCCAAAGTAAATTGGACTGTTTTGGTTTATAAAGCTGCTTAATAACTTGCACAGTACCTCCTTTTCTTCTTTGCCCTCTTGTTGCTCAGTTTCTGAACTACCTTCTTGAATAGAATGGATGTTGGTACTTACTAGATATCACTTTCAGCTTCATGTCTCAGGAAATACATGCTAATATATTTCCAGGAAATTTCTGGTCTAGAGGTAAACAAACACAACTCTTGTTCTTCTAGAAAATAATCTAGACATCATTTTTGGAGCTGCATAGGCTCTTTTGAGTATCTTCTAATATAAATCCTTTCCAGGGACACCTAACAGAAAGGATTTTTAGGAAGATCAGTACTGTTGTATCTCCAAACTCTGCTCTGTCCTAAAACAAAGATCTCCCAAGATTTATTTAAACTCCAGTATGCAGTGGAATTTATACCATCTCTTTTTGCTAATACCGATTTCCTTTTTCCAATGTAGTTTACTTACTTTTCCCTAGATTCTTAATTGTCACTAATTAGACAAGCTAAGCATGAAGCACAGTGCTAGTTCTCAGGACCTAGAGTACTTAGCTCTGAGGTTCTTTTTTTTCACCTGCTTCATGCTCCATGCGAGCAGTCCCTGCCAGGGGCTGTATATCTTCCTAGATGGCCAGCTATCTCCCAGTCCATCCTTTGTACCATCACCCAGACTGTGTACTGTTCCCTTCTAATTGCTGCCATTCAGTTTGGTGATTAATCAAGCATGACATCAGCAGGATTTAGACCTGCCTTACTGTCACAGAGTGACTGACTGTACTGCACTGGAACTTGACAATATGGCCCTTGTCAGGCATTTGGTTTAAGTGATAATGGTGAGAATCGGTACTGTATTGACTCTCTGAAAAGATATCAAATGTATGTGAGGAACTGAGCTGATGTCAGCAAGCTACTATCATGGTACTACACCACTAGAAACTGCTTCCACCTGCTACTGATTTAACTTTTACACCACCTTTTTGCAGTCTTCCCACTACACTTTTACTTACTTCAATGGGCTTTGCCCTTGTTTTCTAGTTTAATTTTCCCTCAGAGCTGAGATTCTACATTATACCTTAAAAAAACCTGTGACAGAAAGAAAGAAATGTTTGGCAGTGCTTTAATTGAAGGCTGAGCCAGCCTTTTACGTTCTGACAGGTGTTAATACTGTTCTGCAATTTTGCAAATACTCTTCCACAGTTGGAGGACCCCAGATGGACAATATGACTTTTACAAATTAATGGCATTGTAATTAAAGATATTCCAGCATACCATAAAAGAATGCGGAAATGTTTGTTAAACAGAAAAGGTGTTTTGAAATGCTGTGATGAACTGATATACAAAACAGCTTCTAATTTGTTCTCCTTTTCTGGTACTAATTGCCAGTAGTCACTAGATAAGATTAGGCTGATGTGAAGTCATTGATATTAGGCAGCGGATAGTTATCTTTACAGGTGTATTTCTCATGGCCGTCAAAGAACTTTAATAAAAAGAAGGTGAATATTGTTAAAGAGCGATATTAAACAGGGAAATAAGTCCTTTTTATCTTTTTTACTGATGACCCTCACTTTTTCAAGGAGGGTGAAACACTGTTAAGATTTCAGGCATTAGCACAGCAAGTCTTGGTAAGATGGGATTTGAATAAACTCAGCTCCTCAGTTTGGAAAGACTCTTCCTTTTTCTGTGTAATAAGATTCCTAAAATCATTGCCCAAGTCCTTACCACTCATCTTTTAAAAAAACATTACCTGAAAATGAGCATTAAAATATTACTTCTAGAAGTTATTGAAAATATTTACTGCAGAATTTTTAGAAAGTAAAAGCGGGGATGATAAAAAAATGAAGGCTAGGGAGGGTAAAGCTCATTATGTGTATTCCTTAAGGCTTCTTTAAGGCCTCAAGTTGGGTAGCTAGCAAGCTAGAATATAAGTTTATATGTCTTAGTAAATCAGCGTAATGATTCTTTTCAGTGTTTTGGTGCAGCTCTCAGAATTTTGGAGTATTAATAGAAAATAATTCCTGTCTATTCCCTTTCTACATCCCTTAGGGAAAGATGCCTGCTTTTAAGGTTTGTGCATGTGCATATTTTGCTGAATTTATTTATTTATTTATTTTTACTTCTGCAAATTTTCAGAACTTTTGAAGGAATCTCTCTCTAGATTCATGATACTGGAAACAGTGGCAGCTGGAGGCTTCCTGGTAAAATTTCCTATTGTCAATTGCTCTTAAGAACATCTCATTCCTTTATTTAAATATACATGCTGGTTTACTGTATATTTATAGTCACTGCCAAATCCATTGTTTTTAATTATGAGACCACTAATAACAGGCTCTTGAAATCTTGGGAGCAGGAAGTCAGTTTAATAATGAATACAAGTCTCATATACTTGCTTTAATTCCTCCTCATTATTTATTAAACACCACCACTGTGGCCAGCCTGTATGAACCACAAACAAACATTGTCCCTTCAAGTCTTTGCCACTTAAGCAAGTACTAGTAACACAAGTGACCTAATGGAAATCTTAGGGTCTCACCGTAAAATATAGAGCACCCAACACCAGAAAGACGGAGCAAAGCATAGATGCCTCATTGTCTGTAACCTGCCAACTCTCTCCTTTTCTGACCAGGCACTTTTCTCTGACCAGGTATTTTCTCTGCTCCGAATTTTAATTAGTGATGGCATATTTTGAAGATGGGACATCCAGAAGTGCCGATAAAGCAGTAAGATGAGCAAATGAGTGTACACGTGCTGCACAACTACACAGTGACCTCACATGTGCTGAGTGTTGTACAATGATTTTCCTCATGACAGGGAGTTTGAAAACCTGTAGGTAATTTAGTGTTGTTCAATGTTTCTATGTGACTGATTTTGTTATGGTTTTGTTCTTAGTTGATTTTTCTGGTTTTTCTCACTTTGTTACTGAAAATGATTTTTTAAGTCTGAATTTTGAAATACATATTGGTTCACCATAATTTTGTTAGTACTGCTTTTGACATGCAGAATCTGGCGAGGCTAAAGAAATAGTAATTTATAGGCTTAGTAAACAGTGTTCACTCGTGACCTTTCTGCACAAAGGCTGTCTGCTACAGAAGCCCTATTAAAGACTTCTAGATGCCTAATACAGTCCCTCTGTGTGTTGGTACTACAGTAGGTCAAGGAACTCCTTTTAGTCAGTATTGAGATTCACTTTGTAGTGGCATTTCAAAAAAGCTGGAGGAATTGCCCTATACTACATATACTTTATAATCGCTCATTTCAGTTCTTTTCAGGCTAACTGATTCTGTAATGTAAATAAAAAATTAAGGCTGTGATTTTAAACCAAGACATAACGGAGCAAAAGGAAAGTTTACATTTTACTCAGAAAATATACTTATTAAGACTGAACAACAAAACAAAATTTCTGAAATAGGTTGCTTTTTCATATTGAAGGAAAGATGTTTTTTAAAAACTCAAATTGCATTTAAGAATGCAAATATTGAGGCTTTATTTTAAACTCCTACAAGTAGTTAAACCTTCCTTGTTTTTTAAAACATAAATTATAGCAGAAAATACATGCAATACTGAAAAATAATCCAATTCTTTAGATTTTTGAAATAATTAGATATTGTCATGCAAATAACCATTTCATGTTTGTATGAACATGTAAATACAAAGCACCAATTAACCGTAGGGAAAATGCTACTGAAGAGACTGTGAAAAGTTGAAATTATAATTGTCAAGTAATCTTACTGAAAATTTTAGTAGTACCCGTGGAGTACTAGTTCATAGTGTGATGTCTGTGAATCACGAAATAAATCTTACTCATAAACATATGCATGCAGCACTGTAAGGCACTGAGCACTTTGTCTCTGAGACACTTAAATACCTGCTTACCTTAAAAGCAAAGCAGGTGTGTAAGTGCTTTGCTGGATCAGGGCCAACGCCTTACAAGACTGACCTCAG
Organism: Haliaeetus albicilla; assembly: GCF_947461875.1. NCBI lineage: Eukaryota > Metazoa > Chordata > Aves > Accipitriformes > Accipitridae > Haliaeetus > Haliaeetus albicilla. The sequence goes on from NC_091492.1 coordinate 12,900,493, forward strand.
AGGGCTGGGATCCCCCTCCTTGCCTCCTGGCGTGAAGATGACCTTGCTTACAGTAGAGTTGCATGGTTGCATGAAGCAACGGTTCTTCAGAAACACCCAGCGTTCAGGTACCATTTGAAGCATAGAATACTCTTTTCTTTTCATGCCTTTCTGGAGGAGAAGGTGGAGTGTTTGAGTCTTGAGAGAAAGGTGTGATGTATACAAAGTATTGTGCAGCATTTTACTTTGGAGTATAGGTTTCCACATTTTCCATTGTTCTTGCTTTTAAGTAGTTTATTCAGGTCAGATAGAAGGAAGTAAACTATTTTATGAGCACTTAGAAAATTACAGGGAACTTGCACTTTAAGCATGTTTCAGTACAAATTAGGAAACATAGGACAGGGTTCATACTAGGTCCTTTTGCTAAAAAAATATATTGTATTCCTGATTTTAATTTACTTTGTCTGAGACACAAGATGCTGAATATATAACAGGTCCACTCACTTTAGTTACATACATCAGATAATTTAGGGTTCAAGTTTTCCAGTTCATATTTCCAAAGCGTTTCTCGTTTTATAAGCATACCAGCCAATAGTAGACCTCTTAAACTGTCATTAGAACACCAGTCCTCAGCATAGCTCAGAGATACAGGAAGAAGTGTTCCAGCTTTTGCATACTACTGCATTGTTCTCATGGCCTTCACCATATACAGCATCATCTGTAAAACATAAAAACTAGAAAGAAGATGGTCAAAAATGCTCAGATTGTATTGTACCACTGTCTAGAGGGATAGAATTTAATTCACTTTCCAATTTTTGTGGTTTTGTATTTGGACTCAAGGCTTTTTTTACACATATAGTTCTATTGGTGTGTGAAGCACACTGACTCAGATAGTTTATTATACAAAAATACAGCAAATATAAGTCAAGGCAACAGGAAAATCTCACTGTGCATTATGTCTAATTGTTATTTATTGGCATGGGGTCCACAGCAGGCCTTACGGTTTTAAGAATTGTCTTCACAAAAATATCTTCTTTTAATTTTTGCAAATCACATTTTCAACTCTACATTGTGAAGAATGCAGAGCTTAGGATGATACCAGAAGACTTGACAGTATATTATGCCAGGGAGTGACAATTTTAAAAAAAAAAAAAAAATACAGTTCCAAGTGTAAGTTTAAAAATGTAACTAAAAGCCTTCATCAAAGTTTAAAGAGCTTCTTGCGCTTTTAGCATTTGCTTATTCTGATTTATTGACAATGACACACCTAGCAACAGTCATTCCTGCCGAAGCAGTGAAGTAATGGACTTTGGGAGAAAAGGGGAAAAACAAGTAGGTGCTGCACACAGGAGAGAGGCCGCTGATTACAGACCACTAATTTGTTATGCACTCTGGCAAATCAGCAGTGATTCATATGACAAATAAGGAGAAAAAATTAACAGCTGTCATGTTGTGATGTGTTAATTTCCTGACAGTCTCTGCACTGAAGCCAATTACTGATTTAAGGGCAGGGAGAGAGAGCCCTGTTCAAGCTTCTAATTAGGCTTCTTCAAGACTAAAAGGATAAAAGCAAAAATAAGAGCAAGAGAATGAAGCAGGTAGCCACAGCTTCATAAAGCATACATGCTTTTAAAGCCTCAATTAAATAGCTTTAAGCTTAAGTGTGTTTAAGACAAGAATTTAGAAACATTTATTCACTTTTATCCATGACCCTGTGTTTTAGTCTTTTGTGTAGTAATTGGGAGATACAGCAAACCCAAGAGTCTACGTTGCCCTCCTTCTACAGTTGTCCAGGTTCCTGGATGTAATCTCCTAGTAATACCTTTCTTTAGCAATGTCAACACCTATTCATCAGCATGCTTTAGACGCAACCAGTAAAGGGACATCAACAAGTTTGCTAGTTCTTTTGACCCTAAGAAGGGTCCTTGTAATTTAAGGGAGACATAATTGCTGTTTAAAGGTTTGGCTCTGACTCCTGCCCTTATATAAGCACTCCTTACCCTCATGAGAGGACCAAGTGAGGCTACATGAACAAGGACCTCTTGGCCGCTATATGTAGGGAGCTGAGCTAATTCTGTAAGCTACTGTGTGCCTTCACTTTGAAGCTAATTGGAAATGAGAGCGATCAGTATCTAGCATGATGGAGTCCAGTGCGAGGGAGGACCTGGAAAGAAACAGTTGTGCTGAGGAAATACCGAGGTAGCAGGTGATTCATGCTACGGCTACCATATGGTTTTGAAAGGAGCCTGACTCAGCCATAAAATGCGAAGTACTTTCCCCAACTGTCCCTAAAACAGGCAAATAAACTGGGTGTGGGATCAAGCATTCCAGTAAAGTAGCTGCTTTTGTAAGAAATATTTTATTTTCTTAATGTAATGCTTAAAAATTAAAACCAGGTTTCCTGTCGACCCACAATTTAAACCCACAGTATAAAATTATCAGCTGACTGTAAAGAGCTTTTGCCTCTTTTTTGGCATTTACTCAAAAGTGATGTGTGATATAAAAATCAGGAATTAGTCACTAAAAAGGAAGTATGGATTTGCTCCAAAAGGAAGGAGCGATTTCATCCACACAATATTTTTCATTTTTTATTTCATATTCAGATTCCTGGAGAGGGACTTTTACAGGTTGCTACCAAAGTTTTTCAGAACTCCATTCTGCTTCCTAAAAGGCAATTATAGAAAAAATTTTGAAAAATTCACTTGAATTTTAAAATGGGCAGCCATCTTTTATTTTTGCATGATAGCTCCCTTCATTTGGGTTTAAAATACAGTGCTCTCGAGCTTCATGAATGGGTAGAAAATAGGCAGAAATCTGGAGCAATGGCAGAAACACAACTTCCCAGGAAATTAAGCAGCAAATATGATGTGAATTCCTAAAATCACTGCACTTACCTTGGGAAAGACAGAAATGTATCTCATGAAGTACTGCAAAGAATCTTGTCTTTGATTTTGGTAGGAGCTAGATGGGTCCTTAGCAAGGATGCAGCCTAGAACAGCTGCTTGGCCCTGCTGCTGGACGTGAAAGCCTTAGCTTGGCCAACGGAGATCTCTAGTTTAATTACGTACTTAACCTTAAGTAAAGCACTTGGTTGGATATGTTTGGTCCTGTCCTTAAAATGAAGTGCTTGGGTCTGATTATGCTTTCTTTAGAGAGGTTTGCCTACATTGCAGGCTGCAGAGCTATGTAGATAAATTGTAAGCTAGGTCTGGGATAATCTGAGTGTTCTAAACTCTGTATTGTTACAGCTCAGCTTCTACCAGCAACCCAAAATCTCTGTGTGGTATTTGCACTACGCTTCAATCACTGCTGTAGACATAAAGGAGCAAAGTCCTGATGACTAGATGGGATCAATTGGAGAGCCAAGTGATGGTGGGGAAAATTAACTTAAAATATGTGTGCGATGTGTGCCCTAAACTTAATGCTACCAAATATAAATAAATACATACAAAGTCAATGTGGTAATTAAGTGACAGTGGAACAATACACAAGAGACTGTCTTTACTGGGGGAATCAGCTCACAGTAATTTTAAATCTACTGACTGCAATTCTTCCCCACCTTTATTAGGCAACTCTAGTTAATAATAATTTTTGTGGTCTCTGACCAATTACATGAGCAGGTTTTGTGCTTTTTTCTGCCTTTGAGGAATTTAGAAATCTAAATTAATATCATTAGTTCTTAACCTGCTAAAAGTTTGCACCATAACAGGATAGATGTTTATTTTTAATAGTTATTATTAATTTTAGTATATTTCATTACAAGTGATAGTAGGTATGCTATTGTAAGAGACAGTAAGACCTTTCTGACATTGATTTTGCTTGCAACTTCATCCTTATACTTGATGGGATGGATAAAAGTAATTCACTCTCTAGGCTTGCTCAGTCCTGATCTACTATCAATTCAATTGAAATATGTCCACATTGAGTGTATTATCTTTTTTGGAAGGATAACTAAGTGAATTAAGCACATGCAATACTTATCTTATCACTGTCCAAGCTAACTTATACTTTATTGATTTATAGTGCCCTTCATAAGCATAAAGGTGTTCTGCACTATTTTATGCACATGGACTGCTTCAAGAACCTTTGAAATGCAATCACTTCTGTCATTAATTTGCTTTCTTGATTGTGCCCATAGTCAACTGCTGGCTCAAAGCAGAGTCTTTCGAACCCTTTTCAAGATTCCTTACTACAGTCTGTGCTAGTTACAAGAGGCCAAATCCTGGAGTCCGTACCGATGTATTGCTTGACTTTGGGAGCATGGCAGACTTATGCATAAGCATGTTGAGTGTTGCTGTTCCTGGGCATGACTCCTGCTCTGTGCCTCCTACTCTGTAACATACTGACTTGTTCCTTGTGAGTAATGTTAGGCTGCAAAGGGGAAGCGGTGGAGCGGCGGGAAGGAGATGTGTATGATCTCTTGCAGGATCTACATGGATGCAGTAGGGGGTAGGATTCTTGCATGATCTTCCCAATTTCTTCTATAAAAGTAAGGGACAATCTGACTCTTGGGGCATATTTAGTCCTCATCCCAGGAAATCTGTCACTGAAGTCAGTGGGTGTTTTGCCTGAGTAAGTATTGAGTAAAGACTGAAGGCTTTGGCCTAACATTTATATCAAATATGGCCTTCCCAAATTCATTAATTCCCCTTTTAAAATTATATTGTCCATATCTCTTTTTACTGTCCCTGACCCCTTTTGCACACTGTCACCATTAACACTCCCAGTCACAGATATCTGGAAATGTATTCTATCATCAGTATTACATTCAACCTGACTCATATTCATAACACACTCCAAGGTACTGGGATGAAGAGCATGGCTATGGGTTACTAAACACTGGATTTATAAAATGCGAAGAAAGAAATATGCTGCACTTAAAAGTATCAGAGCACATTTTGCGGTGTGCTTGATCTCTTGCACGTGGTCTCGTGCCACAGTCTACATTAAAAGCAATTAATAATATCAACTCCTGTGCGAGGAGCACTGGTGGATTTTACGTATTCTATATATTTTACTTTTCATGTGATGATGAATAAATTAATCCCATTAATATTTAATTAACTTTAAGTTGAAAGGTGACATCTAACTTAGCCAATTTACTGTTCTGTAGCTGGTTTAACTTTGGATCATGTGATTTTAATTCTTTCCGTATGACCAGGTGACTAAAGGAAAAAAAAAAAGAAAGAAAGGGAAATGCACAGATTAATTTCATTCTTTAACCTTCCTAATGCATCTGCTTGCTTGCATCGAGTCGCAGACAGCAGATCATCACATGATTTATAGTAGTGACCGCTGCCTGCATCTCTCAGGCTAATGACACATACACTAAAGTCATTGATTTGTATGAATAGCCTCCGCTCTTCATTTATCACAATTTAATGTAAGAGTTTGCAATGCAGAAAAAAATTTCACATGGGAAGCATGGCCCCACAGGCCTGACCGCTAAGCAGTTATGAATCATTTGCTGCCTTTTAATATATAGACTGTTCTATTCCTGAAAATGCCCTATAAGGTCGTATTTCTTTACAGAACACCACTACAATTAAAAACCAAAAGTAGATGTTTTAAGATAAAGTACATATGAAGCACAACAAAGTTAAACATTGTTACCATTTTCTCTTTCTCTTTTTAATACACCATAAAAAGCCAAGTTTATCATTGATGTAAGCAGGGACATTTCATTTAACTTTAGCAGAGTTGTACCTGGTTTTGTTAGTCCAAATTTGGCCCATGAAGTTTATTGATCTGCCTTTGTAGTACACAGAACTCCAATAAGAATACTGACCTAAAATCAGAGAAGCACTATGAGCAAGTAGGATTTGGCAAATTGTTTTTTCCTCAAGATTAAAAAAAAATAAGTTCAAGTGTAACTTAGAAAAGAATTAATGCTTTTGCAAATATATTGCTTAGAATAACTTAGAATGGCTGCATTTTAATTATTTAATTTTTTTTAGAGAAGCCTGTACATTGTTTTTTTTTCTTTTAACAGAAACTGAGTATTCCCATTAATCCTAGCTCCTACATTGTTTCATATCATAATTTTAAAGAGATGTGGCAGGTCAAATGTAGATTAAAAAAAATCTTTATATCTAATACTACAAGAGAATGTAATTCATAGTACTAATATAAATTTCATCCTACCCATTTGTTCAAATAAGGTAAGCATAAAGAAATAGTCATTCCTTAGTGTTCACAAAGCAAAAGTGAAGACAAGATGTTGATTTCTGACATATTTATCATAGAGTGAAATATAACCAAAAGGATATAAGTCTGTTTTCATTATCTTAGATAAGAGGAATGATAATATTAATAATCAAGTATGCTATTTGAAACTTAGAAAAAAAAAAAAACCCTGCTTTTTTTAATCTTACACCATCTATCTGAGGTTCTATAAATATAATCAGTGGTAGCTGTAAAAGATGTTTTGTCTTCCTGAGGACAACTCTTGGTACAGAAACTAAATGTTTAGCTCTTGGTTTTTTTTTTTCCTTTTAAATATGAGATAAAAAGCCTCATATCAGTGTTTTGGAGTTCTCAATACAATCTTGTTCATCACAAAGTCACTGTTTTCATTGGAGAAGGAAAACTGAAGAAGTGTTTGTGGTTCCAGAAACAGGTACTTAACGAACAATGATACTAAGTTCTTCTGGGAAGTATATACCTTATTTTCCATTATTTGCAGAGTGAAGTAAGGAAGCAGTATCTTGCAGGAGTCAGTCAGATGATATATCTTCTTTTTTCTCTGGTGAAGAATCACTAAATGAAGGGAAAATATATGCAGTATCATAACACAAAGGAACTGCATATCCCAGGCATTTTAAACTTTTGCCTTTATTTCATAAACATTAAATACTATTAAATTCTATCTAGTGTTTGGCAATGTTTTTAGATGTGCAGAAAAGGTGTGATAAAGTTTCTACTGCATCAGACACTGACGCTGTCAAGTTATTTCCCTTTAAATGTACACTTTGTATGCAAATGCATTTCAAAGATTGAAAACTATGCATTTTCTGAACTTTCTTTTTCTTGCATTGCTTGGCAGGGACCACGTGTTAGACTAGCAATATTTAAAAGAAAGCAATGGGGGGTATTTGTAATGATCACTCTGAGAAATTTTGCATTTTATCTTTACATATTTTTGCATACCCAATCAGAAATTGGGTCGAGTAGGCCTGATGCAAGATTGGCATTTGATGAGGGCATACTCTGGCTTTTCCAGGAGCACTGAAAAGCAGTCTTTATACTCAAAGTAGTGGCAGATAGCTTGCAGTCCACAGCTGAGGCCAGGAATTCATCATAAGGTTCTACAGTGGTTTCTCAAGAGGAACAAAATGTTTCTCTATTCATTTCTAATATGAAGATGGTATTTATCTCACATGGATATTGGGAATTTTAATGTTCTGACAACATGTTAAGCTTTCATGCTATAAGTACTTTTATACATTGTTAGTATTTGTGTAGTAATTTATTGTGTCTCACCTTAAAATACTTCTGCAATTTTAAAGCTTGCATTCAATATTTTTCAGATACAAACCAGGTTTTTTCAGGATGTACCAGTACTTTGCAGAGACTAGCTGCTGTACATGTACTGTGCTAAATTGTTTATATACATAGTTTATACACATATTCATGGCAGACTGAAAATTATGTTAGAAAATTTTAGAAGAAAAGATTGAATTTTGATTTAGTGTTAGGGAAGTACTAACAGATACACCAACATTTATGCATGTTTTATATACCTGTTTATTCTGCCATTTACTGGGAGGATATAGTTATACGTGTGTACGTATAACCTCCTGGCAAACATTTCAAGAAAAGTCCCTAAAAAATAGAGATAACCTATCACAGCCCACAGCATCTTATTTGCATGTGTAAATATATGAGCAAAAACTTGCTCTCCTACTGCAAGAGAATATACTTAGAAATGGAACTGCCTAAAGGTCTGCATCAAAATATAAAGGATATAAATATCCTAAGAATTAGGATAGGGTTTGGTATTTTGTTTAACTTCACACATGAGTTTGATAAGACACACCTGCTTGGTTCCTAAACTGTCTAAAAGGCAGTGTGGAAACAGGATAAGCCTTCCATATTTTTTCAAGATTATGTCCTTTTATCTATATGGGGAGGTGCCTAGCACATTTCTCAGGCTTCTGACAAATAGTAATAATGACATAAAGTAGAGTTGTGGGATTTGGGAAATCCAGGCAGGCAGCCTGATTTTATTGTTAAAGAAACCAGTGACAAAATTCCCTACTGACTTCTGTGGGAGCAACATTTACATTTAAAGTTACATTTGGGTGGATGTTTTGTTTCAAGGAAGATTTCATTACTTCAAAATGCAGTTGTGTTCTGGTTTTCAGGAAATAAATAAGTAGCTGTACTTTTTTTTTTTTTTTAATGTAATGATATGTATCACCTGCATATTCTTTGTAGTTAGGGAATGGAGCTCTGACATGGCCTCTGGAAACGTGTGGCTCCTCCGCTCCAGGATGTTTTCTCCAGGGCAGCCTGCTATGTAGCAGCACCAAAGGAGATGGAGAAAAGGCTTCGTGGCTCTGCCAGCTCTCCTGCAGCCTGGCAGCAAGGCTGTCTGGGAATTGGGTGAGAAAATTTCAAGGGGGGCAGAGAAGTGTGAACTAGTGTAGTGTAGCAAATGGTTAAGTTGTAAAAGTACGTTTAAATTGCAATGAAGATCTGAAATCTGGATTCCAGGCTACATCTGATCTGTGTTTACCATAACTTAAGAGAGAGGGGCTGCAGAAAGCAGCTGTGGGTTGAGGGTAAACTGCAAGGCTAAGGCAAGCACTCAGCAATTGCCCCAGGCAGGCCTTCTTTCAGCCTAGTCACCTTTGCCTGGTGACTGAGGATATCCGTGAAGAGTTTTCTACCACAGCATTTTCAGAAGGAAAAACTGCCCCAGTTGGATCGGCATTTATCATAGAATCATTTAGATTGGGAAAGATCTTTAAGATCATCGAGTATGGTTGCTTTTAAGCTATAGTCTGTTTTAACGCAGCTGCTATGCAATTTAGGATGCAAGTTTTAGTTTTTCGCATGTATAGTGGAGCAAGTACATGAGAAACGCCTGCAAGAGAAGGTTTATTGTAGTTAACGCTGACACTACATTTATTCAAGCTGCTGGATAAAAATGTGATAATGTTGTAGCATTCCCATGTACCTTCCATGAAATAAGTTATGCTTCACTTTCTAGTCTGAACTGTAGTCCGGTCTTGTCACCCTTCACTTTGGGGGTGGCTGGAGTTCACAGCAGTTTTGTGACTCGAGATCATGTATGAATGTTGTAATGCTGTGAAAGATGAGTTCAATTCTTGTTAGAAAATACTAAAACAAGAAGGAAGAGGGTAAAAGAGGTTAAAAAAAATCAGAAAGCCTTCTTTGATTGAATTCTTTGGGATCTTTAGAAAAAAAGCACAGCAGTATATAGCCCTTCATCTTTAAAGCCATAAAATGATCTAGCCTATGTGAACAGTCCCTTTGAATTCAGGTTCAGAATGTTACTTCTGAAAATATTTCCAGAGCTGCAGTGTTAAAGCAGCACTATTAATAGTAACAAGGATAATAGGTATGTTAAGTGTGGACCATCAACATTAACTTTGAATATTCTGGGGTTTGGTATGATATTTAAAACATTCTTACCACCTTAGTATTTGAGCATTGTGCAACAATTATCATTTTATTTTAATTTCCTGTTTAAAATATTTAATAAAAATCTACACAAAGCATATTGTTTAGCCAGGAGATTGGAATATTTTCCTTTTCATCAGTTGCATTCTCTTGGGTCTATCTGTCTCAAATGTCTCTCCTGAGAATGAACACCAGAGGGTTTAGATTTGTGTTAATTATTTGAGACTTTCAGAAACCCCTATTATTTACTTGGTAAATGTGTATTTCCCTAAGATTATAATAATTTTGGCTTTTTTTCTCCTTCATTCTAGGTTTTTCACATTTTAATTATTCCTGTCATAGGTGCTTATTACTTTGTGTCTGGGTGCCATTGGTTCCCTAAAGCAAATGTTCTAAAAAAAGGGTTTTTAAAATAAAAAAGCCCAAATTTTAGCCCTGATTCAGTGAGGCACTTAACCATTTGGCTGTTTTCAAGCATATGAGCATATTCAGCCAGCTGGATTAGCCACATGCCCATGGGCAGGTCTGCCACACTCATGCCATCTCTGCTTCAGTCTTATGCTAGTGTGGTTATGCAGCTTCCAAACTGCTGTTGGCTTTTTTCCAGCTGTGTGGCTCCACACGCAAGCACAGCTGGGATGCAGCTGTCTGCACCTGACTACCTAGGCATGCCCTAGGGCACATCTGCACTTGTGCAGCCTCCACTGCTGCTTCAGCTCTTAAGACTTTTCTGAGATTTAGCAGAAAGTTGATCTTGGCCCATCTAAATTAATATTTGACAGCATGTCAAACATAGGCTGTGCCATGCCTTGATTGCCCTTCATGGTTGCCTGAGTGACAGTCACAGCAGGACATTTGACAGAAGGAGGAAAGACTACTAAGGTATCCCAGCAAGATGCTAGAAATGAACTCCGTCGTGATTTCATATTGGGTTCTGCAGAACACCTTGTGGCCATGTGTTACACAAGCTATACAGTAAATAGAAGTGCTCCTTGCTTGAGCCCAGAGCAAAGAGGGAGAAGTGATTTGTAATGGGAACCCTCGTTCATTCTATTTCTTTTCTAATTTCTGCTCTTACAGTTCCCAGGATTCTGTCTTGCAATGACTACGGATATATTGAAACTCATATTTTTCCTTGTTGCAGAGTTCCTCTTTATTTTGATTTTTGAGGTCTGCTACATTACAATTGCAATCTATTTTGGCAGTGTGCAAGAAAAATGTTCTATTGGTTGTACAAACCTTCCTGCATATCCTGAATACCGTCTTTTGGTGCCTAAGCTCCTAGGTATTTATGTTGGTTCACTTCTTTTATAGAACGTGTGTAACAGCTTTGGGTGGCCCTGAGTATTTTCCATCTTGCTAGCAAACAGGTGCTTGTGAATCTTAGATGCATACTTTAAGAATTTCTAATTCAAAATTGCATTAAACAGCAGTTGATTCTCTAAACGGATTCACCACACAAGCAATAGAAAACTAACTATAGCTGTGTAACTGGTCCTTAACAAAATTCTTTGATATTTCCTCTGTTAAGGAGCTCCTAGCTAGCAAAACCATGTTTGTTCTAGCCTTTCTACCTACTGTTTTGTGAGCCCCAGATTATGTTTTCGCTGTATGAACTACAAAACAGAAATACTAATGCTACCTCTCTAAACAAGTTGGGTCAGCACATTGGCCAATTGGGGTGCTGCATAGTGCTAACCAGCTTACACTGAGGTAACTGGTATCCCTGTGCTAAGTGATGCAGTGTGGGTGTATGCTTGGTGCACCAAAGGAAAAATATTATCTCCATTCCATTATGTTTATGCAAAATCCTCCAGCTGGTGGCATAGAGCATGTGAAGAATCACTGGAATGATCTGGGGCATCTAAAGAGCAGACCTAAATCATTCAAGGGTAGTCCGGAAGACTGGAAAGCATCCTTCATGACCCTTACTTACCAAAGGAACTTAGATGTTAAAGGAAAAGTTGCTAAATGAAATATTCAGCAGTTAAAAGACAAAAGGCAATGCAAATTTAGATATTGTAAACAGTGTCAGGTCTTAAAAAATTACTTTCCATTATGAAACTGACTGAGAAATGAAAAAATTCTTAATATAGTCTGTATGCACTATACCAGTCACTTGCATAATGTTGCACAGTTAGAAGCTAAATTCATATATTGTAGGCTAGAGAGGAACATAGGAAAGTTGCACAGCCCATACCTATTTTGCTATTTCTATAAAGCAAACACTTATTCCCAAATATTTGAAGGTTTCTGAATTTACTTAGACATCCACTCCCTACAGTTTTTATTTTTGTTTGTTCAGTACCTAATTCCCTTTCCTCTAACCCACAGGTGTGCAAAGAAATAGGTTCCCAAGAATACTCAGGATAATTAATCTTTATAAGGACAATCTCTTTCTATAGTCATATTTTGTCTCAAAAATAGTATAGAACTCTCTCTTAAGGAATAGTAGGTATGAACCTTTCTTCACTTTATTTGTTCAACATCCTATAACAGATGTTATTATCTGTTGCAGATGAAGTTACTGAAATAGTTAAATTTGTCCTTTTTGTTCTGCTGTATATAGCTAGAAAAGTGATAGCCACAGCAGAACTTTCTCCCCAACATTTAGCTGTCTCAGAAACCTATTTCTATAAAAAAAATGTTGAATCTGTAAGTTAATTTGCAAATTATAAAGATAAGCCAAAAACAATATGTATTTTTACAACTACTTTTATAAACAGTCTCCAAGTTCAATTCACAGTTATGATTATTATCATTGTATAGTTGTTTAATCCCTGTCTGAAAAAAAACTTTGGAAGTGTCAGCAATTTTTCAAATTTTAGCACGGCATAGTGTTTGTCCAAGAAACCACGTACACATGAATTTCTATTAGCTAGTTGTTCTCAAGTGTTAAAAAGCTAGCACATGAGCAACCAGAAAGCAGAAAATGAACTCTACAAACCTTAGGCAGTGGCATGTTTCTTTGGTAGCAGTAACTGTCCGGGCAGCCCCATCTTGGCCCGTTGTGCCCCTGCCCCTTCGCTTCCCCTTGGTATTTGCCAGCGTTGGTTCTTGGGCAGCCATGTGGTAGGCCAGATCAGAACATTTGCACAGCTGAAACACGTGCCCTCTTTTTTCCTCCCCCAGCTTGTCTCGACCAATCATCCCTTCACTGTTTCCTTCCTGCTACAATTTTTCCCCAGTCTCCTCTTCTACACTTCACTCTCTTCAGGCGGGTCAGCTCCTTGATTTTGCTCACTGAGTAGCTGTGCCAGTGTAACTGGCTTTGGAGGGGGGAATGTGGAGCCTGGAATGGAAAGCATAAAGCCATTGAGCCAGGCTGCTGCCCAGTATGAAGCCACAGCCATGGATGACGCAATGAACTAACTACATGAATAGAGAATTCCTCTAATGGACAATTTGTGAAACAACGATATGCCAAGAATTGTTCTCCTAAATGAAACCACAAATGCTTAGAAATTGTGAATATGTAACAGACTTCAGGTTCTGTTCATAAACTACCTGTGAAAATTTAAAAAATGAGCTGAATTAACAAGCGTTATTCACAATGAATTGTTTGATTCTCTGTAGTCATGGCTATTTATACATAGCCATCATTAAAGGAAATAAAAACCGTTTCATGTTCCTTTTCCAAGTTCGTGATCTGTGTATCCTGCTCGCTAAAAAGTAAAACTAAAAATCCCAATCTGTTGCAGTATTAAAAGTATTTACCGGGTTAGTAGTTGGACAAGTGCTACAGGAATGATGAACATTTTGAAACACAATCAGTCATTTTTACAGCAGCTGCTCCAGGTATTGCCTAAAGGTTTGGAGTTCCAGTGAGTCTGGAAATACTTAATGGAAAGTAAGAGGAGATAGAAAATACAAACCAAACCGAAATGACAAGAAAAAAGAGGGAAAATATGTTCTGATATCTAGTGTTGGTACTGCTAGAAGATCTGATTGACACCTGGTCTGTTGATTTCTTAGAAAAATCAGTGAAGACAGATATAGCAAAGATGTATATAAAAAAAGGGTAATGTTATTCTTTCATAAAATATGAACACTGCCACAAAATCAAAATCTGTCAAACATAGCCCGTCTCCCTAGACAGTTTGGGAGTGCCACCTGAGATACAGCTTGTTTCCTTTGGAAGATTTTACAACTCAGCAAGATAAAGTTTTAGAAATATAATGATATATTTTTTTACAACTTTGGGTTTATATCATTTTACTAGTTTCTCCTCTGTAGTCTGGTATCTGACTATAGTATGTTTCCCTAGTCCCTACCAATAATCCCTTCACTGATTCCTTCCTGCTACAATTTTTGTCTACACTACCTATCAATCCCCATAATCCCCAACCTCCTCTTTTACACTTGACTGTCTCTTCAGCTATCCTTAAACAGTCCTTAGTGAGACCGTGTTCATAGTGACTAACCTGGCCTCATTTCCTCCAAGAGCAGTAATGGGATGGGACAGCTTGGTTTCTGTTTCTCAGGAGCATTAGGAAGTGGTGGTCATCCTGGATGAGAATACCATGTAAAGAGATTTTGAAAATATTGAAAGACTGTGGTCACTCTCTCTGAGGGGAAAGAAATCTCATCTTTCCCTTGACATCAAGCATAGCATGGGGAAAAAGTGGCGTAATCCCTGATATACTTCTGCTTGTTTTGATGAGGATGTATATGAACCTGTCGTGTTTTGTTTTGCTAGTGATTGAACCTTCTTTAAGAACTGTATAGACAGACTTATATGTAACAAAATTAAACACTTTGAAGATTTTTTAAATTAACACCCACCACACTCACGCCCCCACCCCGAGACTCATCCTTCCTCAGCCTCAATGAATAGAATAAAAGATAGGTTATCTTATTTTCTAGCTCCTAACCCTTTCTCTCACCAGCCTGGAGACAAGAAGCTTGGATGCCATTTTACTGTCCAATATTAACTGGCAGGAAAGTGCTAAGAAAGTGAATTAATTGAATGTGGACTGCAGCTGAGTTGAATAACATCATGCACTGACTGTTCGTTACAGTTCTTGATGCAAAGGTGGTTTCTGCCATAACGGTACCTATTTTAATCTTATCTCACAGAAACTTGGGGCAGGAAGATAAAGCACTCTGCTGTGTAACTGAACTGCTGCATAGGTGCTAGAGTCCTGAGGAATGGTCTTAATACCACCTCCAATGGGTCTAGCACATCTTAAATTGCATTACAAGAAATTCAGCTTGAATTTCATCACTCCCAAGGCACCTGGTCATTTTCAAAACCAGGTTGGTGTACATCTATTATATAGATTAAAAAACAAAAAACTGACTAAGTAAGTTTGAGTGCATATAATTAACTACAAGGATATTGCTTATTTTAATGTCCATGTAAACACTTCCCATTTTTTCCTTGCTTTAAATGCAGAAGCTCTTAAAGGGGTGGGGAAAAAAAAAAATTTGGTTCTTATCCACTCTTCTGAAAAATGGTCCCTATTCTCTTCCTGCGACACTGGCTAATTCTTGTCTCAGTTGATCAGTATGATGCTGTAATGGAAGAACTGTTTAGACTGGAAGCTCCATCTACTATCAGTGAGAGACTGCAAGCCTGATGCCACACTTCCCTGCATCTATTGGTATGGAGAGGAGAAGACTACGCAATGGTGTGTGGGTGGAGGAAGAGTTATAGTAATGAAAGTAACACTGGGTGAAGGGGCCATCTCTGTGTTTTATTCTGGTTGGCAAACTGGAGCAGCAGCCCCTCTGAGTAGGTGTATGGTGAAGAAGAGGCTTCTCACTGTAGTGAGGAGGAATAGGATAAAGTAGGTGTGGAGGTATGGTAAGATAAGAGGGAGTTATATAGGATGAGATAAGATTTATTTCTATTTGCAGAAGATATGGGGTGAGAGTTTGACAATATACATGTACATATATATATAGGAGAGGACCCATGCAAGCTCTATGACTTTATAGAAATCTGAGTGAAGCTGTTTAGTTAGATGAGAGCATGTTAAGGGATTGAAGGTGACTGAACCGGGACATGGAGAGAGAACAACCTGTCAGAGATGGTGAAAGTATGGCAAGGTTACATGGGAAGATAAGGAACATCCTGGGAAGTGCAAGGTGTGAAGGAGGGAGACTGAGTGTGCCAGTAGGCTGTGCTGCGTACAGTGGAAGAACAAAGATGGCTTTTGAGCGAAGGGCACTAGCTGAGGAGCAGTGAGCAGGGGAAAGGCTGTCCTATAATTGGCATCCCTGGCAGGTGGGGTTGACCAGGGAGCCAGGTGTACCCTCTGGTTGAAAAAGATGAGTACAGTGTTTTTATACCTGCTGAGGAAAGGGATAGAAGCCATACAACCATGTAGCAGAGGCTATATTTGGGACTTTCCACATCTTTTGGGGTGAAAGGCTTTGCATGTTGCCTAAGGAGGCATGGTTCTGTGATGTGTCTTCAAGGTACCGAGGAGGCAAGGAACATTGAGTTTCAGCTGTAAAAAATGGCAGCGGGAGGGGCTAGATACTTTCAGATAACCTCACAACTCGTATGTCAAATCTGTCCTTGCAAAGGGCCAGATACTGCAAACAACCAGTAACTTGTAATAACATTACTTTTGTGAATGTTTTTAAGATGCAAGCCCTCACGCTGTAATTCTTGTGTAACAAATATAACTCAGACTGGAAGATTTTTTTGGTGATTTTAGACCAACAGATTTTCTACACTTAAGGTGGGAGAAAAATATTTTAACATGTTTGTTTACAAATAGTGCTGTATTTTTTAAATTTTACAAAGTTAATATATCATTATTTTGCAGAATTTCCTGTTACTACCCTACTCATTCTTGTTTCACAGTAGTAAGTTTGGTAACAAAGAGAAAACCTGCACAGACTTCATACTCCTCATCTTGTCTTCAGCAATCGCGTGATATTGTCATAGATACTACTATCTTGGTGTGTCACTCCATTTCATTCTGTGTTTTCCCACTCTGCAGATAACAACTGGTCTCCATTGTGATTGATTTACACATTAAACATTTGCTCTCATTACTTTCCTGTCCTTATGTATGCAACAGCACTGTGCCTGGCCAGCTGCAAGACATGGTGAAAACCTCAGCGCTTGGGCCTGGTGGATTTCTGCCTCTTGTGTCAGCCCTCCTAAGTAGTGGCAGGAAACAGTATCTCCCAAACCTGTCCAATCTATCACTCTTCTAGTTCAAATGTTGACAGGGCTTGGTAAAGCGCACTTTAAACAGATCTGTTCTCTGTCACTGCCATGACAGTAATACATGGATCCACAATCACAATGATTTTAGAAACAGACAGACAACATGAACTAGAAAAGCCTGATCCTGTTAGAGCTTACTCGGATGAGTATTTTAAAGGGAATATTTTTGTGCTAACATTTTTGAGAGTATTGTGTGTCTCTGATCCTGAATCTCTTGTTTCTTTTGGATGTCTTGATTCCTTATCTTGACTCTTCAAATATTCTTCATTTTTCTTGTGGCTACCTCAGACTATTTGCTTGAGTTTCAAAGCCTTTTACTAAAGATGCTGCCACATCGTGTCTAGATATCCAATAATGTGATCAATCGCTACTCCCTTTCCACTGAGCTGAATGCCAAAGTCACAACAGATGTTGTCTGAAAGAAGGCAATGCTATTTATTATCTCACTGGATATTAAAGATAGAACCATATTTATTGTAAGAAGAATCTGATGGCAGAAGAAGCCCTTGAATACTAATACCATCCCATAAGAAAACTAGGCTAGAGATTAGTGACGACAACAGTATCTGTGAGCATGGATGACCAGTTGTAAGTGTAATTATTGATTTGACTGTGTAGTAATGCATTTGAAGCACTAGCTAAGTCTAAAAATGTATGTGTTTTTTTGCACTATTCTGGTCCTAATAGGCATAGTCTAAACTGTGCTATTTTTGACCTAGGTGTCTGAGTATTTCTAGTGTATGGATTTTTAATGTATCTTGTTATAGTGATATGAAATTTCTGGCTCATGAATGACCAAAGGAAATGAGTTCCTGTTTGGCTCAGGAATAACTGTTTTGCCATTTGCCATCTCATGGGCTGAATGTTTACCAGCGAGGCCCCAGCAACCTACCATAGTAGGTTAGTAAATACCGATATTTATCTTTAACAGAGTTGATACTAAAATTTTGTGAGTAGGAGTAATATCCTTTATGACTAAGCACATAATGCTTCAGATACAGGGATAATTTTGCTCTGTGGATAACATATTCATAGGACTGTTGGTTTGAAAAAAGTTCTGGATTTGCCTAAAAGTTCAACAGATCATTTAAATTGCTGTCTATTCCATTCTGAATTCACCCTGGCCACAGCAAGAAGCAGGCTAATGTCCATATTGAATTATTTAACATTACGGAGGTATTGGTAATAGCATTACCATTGTTAGCAAAATGTTACTGTTGATTCCAAACATCTATTGCATTGCAGGTTCTGTGCAGAGGTACATACATTTCTCTCTTCATGTATAATGCTAACTTTTCACAAACAAGATTAAAAGAGGTATAGTGGCATTTTTTTGCCATTTTCTCCAAATTACCTGAAAATTTAAAGTATGTGGAATATAAGCACCGAACGAGTATCAGTAACATTTAAGCTTCTGAGTGGGTAAGCAAATCTGGCTCTTTCATTATGTTCAGGTGCAAGAAGATGAAGGCATAAGTCAATTTTCAGTTCCTTTGATACAGTAATGTCTCCCTAATGGAACTATGGAATAACATTAGACAGGTTTCTCAACATCTCCCAGAAGGCTGTATAAAGTACAGTTTCTCAAGATAGTCTCCTCCAGTTTTTAATATTATCTCTTTTTCTGTAGTAATAGTAGCCTATATGCAGTGTTTTCACCTCTTTACAGACTGATAATGAGTGAATGTTCATGTGGTCTGTTACACAACACTAAGCTCTTATTTCACTGTCTGCAGTTATGTTCAGTAAGTACAATATGAACATCATCTCAATTAACAGAGTACCTTTAGGGCTTTTCTTAGCCAACTATTCTAGCACGCTTGTCCATACTGTCATCAGCACCTAATCAACTAATGATGGCTGAAAATGAGGAAGGCCAATCCCAATAAATCCGAAGGATAGTAATTTTTCTCTTTTAATGCCCTTCTCCCTCCTTCTTCCTTCTTCCTACGGCACATTGCAGTAAATTAATGTCATACTGGTTATTACAGTAGCGCTGCTATGGCAAGTATTCAAGCAACGATCCTCGAATATTTTACCTCAGCATTTATTTGTCCATAAAATAAAATAGGATTTATTACAGTACTCTCTGGTTTGAGGACTGCATGGATAGCAGCTGTGACAACTCCTTATCTCCACTACAGGTAAAGATATGGGGCATGTTTCCCTGAAGCTAAAGAGAAACAAGGAACATAGAAGTCAGTCAACTATGCAACCACAGTGTTACACAAATTGGTAAAATAAATAAATATAAGCATAAAAAAAAGCCTTGCACCTAATAAGAACCCTAAGAAAAATCATTCAGTAATTTTGTCCTTAAAAGGTCTCAGTAAATTAAAGGGGTATTCATTGCTTTGGAGATTGCTGTGTCCAAATCAGATATAGGATTTTGAGATCGAAAGATGGAAAGATAAATGTGAGGAATTATTGCTGCAAGCCCTATTCAGAGAGGGCATAACAGAAGGAATTACAAATAGAAAAAAAAGATCTTGGTCAATAAAATTTTACAGAGGTTTATGGTGAGTGTTGTTCACTTAAAAAATAAATGGTTTTGACTATTTGAAAGTCTCTACCTTACAGAAAAAGCTCCTAGATTATAAAACATTGGTTCTGAAGCCAGCCCTGTGGAGATACGACTGCTGCCTTAGAGATATTCATATTTTCAGCTGCATGTAAATTTCTGTGTGTCATTAACATCTCTGAGCTCTGTAATTAGGTCTCTCCTGATCTGGTTATAGTTTCTGTACATTATGAGTATGTAAGCCTCTCCAGGGAAGCACAAGGCCAGCCTTATAGGGTTTCCCCTTTCTGTTCCACAGTTTTGCTCTTATCTTTAGCAAGTACATCCTAGCAACTGCTTGCTTCGAGGTTACAGTGAGATCCCAGTGGCAAGTGTGAAAGGCAATAAAGCATTATCAGTCCTTGCCAGCGCAAGTCTCTACCAGTACACCAAAGCTGGAACAGCTCCTTCTTTCATAGACACTGCACTTTTCCCTACCCGGCACTCCTCATTTTAAATATATTCTACCAGTGTTTGTAGTTCCCAAATTGCTCTTCAATTTCCAATTATAGTTACGATTTTATTTTTGCATCTGTTTTTTGGTAAAAGAAACAGATATTCTTACAATGCAAAACGTGTATGTAAAAACCTAGCAGTGTTTGAAAGAGTCCTCCTTTCTGAATAAATATTATTTCATAAAATGAAATATATCAACCAAAATGTTTGTCCTTCTGTTCTGCTTCTCACTGGTAAGCATCAGAGAATCCAAGTACAAAGGAAAACTCATTTATTAAAGGATGTTTGCATTTGGATTAGTTTGTTCAGAAGGCCTTGTCTTGTAGCATTATATCTAAGAGATGCTGTCCTCAATATAAGGAAGTGCTCGTTCCATGGCCTGGCTATTTTCTTATTTTTCTTGAATGTGGTTTCTGCTTAGGTATAACAAAATATTGGATAATGAAGATAGAAAACCAATAAAGAGGAAAAAAAATATACAGAATGGCTTAGAATGAATTCTGTGTATAATTACTTGCATTTTTGCTAACTACTGTATAAACAACACTTTTAACAAGGCAAATTGGAAACTTGAAGACAAATCTGCTTAGGGATATAGCTTCAATTTATTACACAATGATAACTGAAAACTTTGTTTCTGCTGCGTCGCAGTCAATTTCCACTGAGCTCACACTCTGAATGTGTGATTAATCGTATGAGCACTGGGGTTGCCAATAAATACCAAAACCTTAAAACTATAACAACTTGCTCATTTTGTGCGGTCATTCCAAATAGCTAAACAACCAGAAATTGTCAATGTACACCAAGATCAATGCTCCAGGGTCTCTACATAAGATTGATTTCCCTCTCTGAGGATTTCATCTCTCTCATCAACAAAAACATTTTGTCCTCCCTAAATAATCCAATCGAATGCCATCCTCCTGTGGAACAGTGAGAGGTTTAAATTGTTTGGATTAATCTCTGCTTTGAGGTGGCCTGGAAAGTCTCTGTAACTTTGTCAGATATAGCCTGGAGGGAGAACCGCTGTGGTTTGATATGTGCTAAAAATAAACAAATAACTAGAGTCTCTAAAAATCTTGTTGTGCCTTAAGAATAATATACGTGGGAGACAATACATTTTAAAGCTCTTGCTTCTGATGCAGAACGTAATAATTGTCAGCGTATTCCTTCTTCTTGAGGCCTACAGGCTCCTCTCTACTGGAGATGAAGAAAGAGAATGGGAGCCATGGGAACAGATTCAGGGGACAGGACAGGGAAAGGGAACTGCAGAAGCCCACAGTGATCTTCCACAGAAGGTTACTGGAGCAAGCCAGAGATGAGACTAAAGGAATTGGTACCACCCATATCCTTCTCCCTTCTGTGGACAGTGAATACACAGGTAAGGATTAATAGAAATATGCTGAGTAGTTCAGATTCCGATTCTCTGCCTGCATCTCCTTCAGAAGATAATTTTGCACATTTGCAGTTGGGAAAGACCAAGCAGAAATGTTGTTTCATAGGAAGCTTTGCAACCAATAAGACAGGTTTCAGGCAGGCAGGATGACAAAAAACACTATAGCACAGACAACCGCTTCCCACAGTTTTCTTGTCCATTATACAAAACAGCCTTTCCACAATTTGCATAACACTGTAAATTGGATCAATGGAGATTTTGTGATCTTTATCCAGCATGTTCTGGAAGGAAGAGAGAGCACAGACCCAGGTTCTTAATTAATTCTGTATTTGCTATAATTAGGGTGCAGTAAGAAGATCAAGTTCTATCCCAAGTATATTTGAAATGGCATGATTTCTTTTTTAAACATTTGGTGCTTCTGGAAGTGTTGGCCAACAGCTCCCATGACTGGCACCTCTGTCCCCCCAGCAGAGCATGAGGGTCCAACTTTGCATCAGGAGGCAACAGTGCGTATTGACTGGATTTGGAGGCAGCTGGCTCTAGGTACAGCAGCAGGCAGGCCAGCCTGGGAAACAGTCGTTCTTGGAATTTTGTGTTGAGATTTCCAGAACAGGGGTAGGTTTGTGTCATCCTTAGTAGACTTCCAGGGCTGAGGTGAACAATTGGTGTTTAAATGTTGGATTGAAGTTACCAAAATGATGGCCACACAGGCCAAGCATGATTTGCTTCCACCTTGGACTGGTACTAGCTCAGAACCGTTAAAAGCTCTGCGCTGAAACCCTAGAAAAGATAGTCTCTCTAAGTGTAATAATTTTTAATTAGGTTATGGGTTAGCTTCTCTTAGTCTCAAAGGTCAACACCAAAATGGCAAATTGGCTTTGAAGAAACTGAATAATTATTTTAAAAGGCAAAGAAGAAATCGCTCTGGAAAATATAAATATCCTCACAGTGTCTGTGGTCTTAGCTTTGCCTTGCTCAAAATGTAAACTTCTTTTTGACTCTTCTGTTGCAAAAATTTCTTCTTTGTAGAGCTGTACACAAATCTTACCAATGTCATTGTACATTCCAGTATATATTCAATTTGAACACAAACATATTTTCAGTAAGATGAAGCATTAATTTCTCCTTTGTAAACGCTGGAAAGGTGGGAAATGCATATGAAAGAAATGACTGAAGGAAGAAAATATCACTTTATTCTACTGAAACCTAAAAATAAATTCAAAGGGGCATGCCTACTGCTCTCAGGAGTACATATGGATTTCTTGCTGACAATAGATTCTCCAAATTGGATGTCAGACTCACCAAGAATGGGGCCGGGGAGGGGGAGGTGCAGGAGGTAGGCTAGGTGGCTAAACTTATTATTAGAAGAGCAAGAGGAAACATCATGATTATGGTTAGGAAAACCTCTAAAACATATTTGTACATTATCTTGGGGCAAATACAAGTGTAACATGTTAACAATAGTTAGGTGAAAATACCATGCTATATTGTTATGCCCCTAGGGCCCTACCTACTCAAGAAGATATTGCACAGTGTGCATGCACACCAGAAACTTAAAATTTCCTTGAAAGGCAAAGATAAGTATTTTCAAGGCTCTCACACACAAAAGAATAAAATGAAGCGTTAGGTATGTTTGTTGCTAGATGACAGTGTCCATAAGTCCACTCAGATTTTTTGAAGTAGGTATATAGCAGTTTGGCAGGTAAATATGTAACACACAAAGATTCCATTCTTTTTAAACAAAAGAACAAGTAAATATCCTAGATCTGTTTTGTTGTTGGGTTTGGTTTTTTTTTTTTAATGAAATCACTAAATAGGCACCCAGTTAGATTTATTCCTATGAAGTCCACTGGGAAAATAAAAAAGTCCTCTAATTTTGCATCAGAATGGCTAGAAACATCTACCAAATGGCCAGAGGGTAACGGTAGTAAAAATTCACTTCACAGCTGTGAGATCTCAGTCTTGAGCTTGCAACAGAAGAACAGTACAAACTAATAAATGAAGGGGTGTACATATCATCCCTCCTCATTCTTTTTACTTTAGAGAAAGTTTGCCTCTGATCACACAATGACATAAACATGAGGTTAAAGATGGCGGTCAGTTTTCTTATTTTAAGGGAGACATACGAGAAGGGCATCACCATACAGTCGGCTGCTAGGTGTCAGTGAAGCATTCATCAAGACTCCTCTGAATCTGGATTCCTACTAAGCTTTCTCTCACAACATCCTTACTAGTTGCAGCCCAGCCTTGGATCCTCTTAACTGCTCTGTGATCCTACCTACCAAGCTAACCCGCCTACTAGCTATGCCCAGCTCATAGACCAGTAGAACAGAAGAAGCCACACAGCCAGATTGCAGAAGCATGTGAAGGAAGGTCATACCTATGTGAGGCAGAAATAGTTTGTGGGAGTTACTTTAATAGGACTTGATAGGTCACTAAATTTTAAAGCAGTCATTCAATAAAAATAATAAAGCAACAAAGCTTAAACTAACGTATGAGTAATTTTATATATGAATCTATATACAAATCTTAACATATAAATGTCCATATAAGTATTTTTATACATTTATTTAGAAAGTAAAT
Source organism: Haliaeetus albicilla (assembly GCF_947461875.1). Classification (NCBI taxonomy): domain Eukaryota; kingdom Metazoa; phylum Chordata; class Aves; order Accipitriformes; family Accipitridae; genus Haliaeetus; species Haliaeetus albicilla. The sequence goes on from NC_091492.1 coordinate 12,924,307, forward strand.
AAGATATGTTTGGGCAAGAATTTTGGAAAATACCTGAAAATTATCTTGTTGCAACTTCTAAAATGAAGAAAAAAATGATAGAAGACATGTGTCTGTAGTACTTGAAAATTGACAAGAAAGGAACTCTGAAAAATCATACTATCAGCACTGAAAAACCTAGAAACATTATTAATACAAGATAACCACAATTTGAGACTACTAGATTCTCAAAGAGCCCATGCAAGAGATGGGCACATATGTGAGTGGTTAGAGGATCAGGATCTAAGAACCAAGTGTTTGGCTTTATTTTTAATAAATCATGCAAAAAAAAAATTATTTGAGGAAATAAATTTACAGAATACAAATTCAGGAATGTTAATTGCTGAGAGTTCCTTTATGTACTCCAATGTGTTAAAAGATGAATATTCAGTGGTTTAATAAGTTTATGATCTGTCATGTCCAATGAGGAATAACTGTTGTGGAAAGGAAGAGAGGGAACATCAGTACTGAGCCTTTTAGTATGACTTCTTTATGAGCTAAACTTGTCCTTGCAGTTAGCCATGCAGCCCAAAACAAGGCATGTTCTGGGAGCAGCATGGCTCAGAGAGGCAGGGGTTAGCATCCCTGTAGTTATGATTGCAGCAAACAAGTTTGGGCTTGAATATTCTCAGTGGTCATCTGGGAAAGTAGAAAGGGCAGACCAATGGTTGCATTTACTCCCCTCAAATGATCCTGCCTGAGCTCAGCAAGCACTGCGTAGGTTGCAAAAGGATAGTGGGATCATGCTGGTTACCATTCACACCTGCACAGGTAGCAGATCCCACTAAATGAAGTTGGTGGGTGTATACCAAGGTCTGACAACAGCCTCCTCGCAGACCGATAGTGCTTTACCCTGCTGCAGAGGTGGGCAAGCGTGAACTAATGAACCAGGCTTTCCCCTTTAAATGTAACCACAAGGCTTGTCTCACTGTGGGTTGCCCTTTAGCCTTTTTCCTTCAAGGGTAAATTTTTTCCTTTCCCTGGGTGTCTTTAGCTGTATTGAGTATCTGTGTGGCTGCCTTTCCTCCAGCTGGAACAAAGGCCCGTCGCAGTCTATCTTTAAATAAATGATCCAAAGTCACAGCAGATCTCACAGAAAAGAATGGAAATCCTAATGTTTTGAGGCAATATCTAGAAGTGCTTTCCTTGAGTGTCCTCACTTATGTAAGTAGTTCAATTAATTTGAGAATGAGCAAGGAAAAATTGACTACATCTCTTATGCGAGCATATCCTTAGACCCCCTTGTTATGCTCTTGCGGTTTCTAGTATACCATTTTTAAGCAATGAATTTGGCTTTCTCTTCTGGAGGTTACATTCCTTTTTGGAGTATCATTTAAGTGTTCATGGTCATTGTGGTTAAGCTGAGAAGCAGATGAATGCATAAGCTAATGTCCCGATCAGCATCTGCTTTACAACTCTACTCCTTTTTATCACATTTGTCCATAATGTTATTCTGTTCATTTTCCAGTATGGAGAGTAGTGGAGAGAGGCCCTAATCCTACCTTTGTCCATATGGGCTCCATAACCCACACTGGGATTTTTTATTTCAGTAACATTGCCGAGTGCTATAAACAGCCAAAACATTTTGTGTGTGACATTTTTTCAGAACTTTTTTTTTCCTTATTCATGACAATTCCCTAAATAGTGAGTGGTTCAAACCTCGAAAATACAAACCCTGTGTCTGGGGAATGCTGTGAATTTCTTCTGTCTCAGGGTGTTAATACAGAGATTTGCATCTAAGATAGGGATGTTTCTCTTCTGATACCTTTCTGTACTTTTGACGCTTGTTCAGGCTATGTGGCATGTACATTAAAGTTATGGAAACACAGTAACACTTTAAATTAAGGTGATATTTATAAATATTTTATTATTTATACAGCCTTTGATAACATGCTTGTAAAAAAACTTGGAAGTATGCATTGAAACAGCGGACAAACTATCTGAACAATACTTATATCTTAAAATATTGTTGTAACAGCTTATCGCCTTGCTGTGGCAGCATTTTAAGCATTTATTGATGATGCATTTTATAACATGCCTTACAATAAGTTATTAAAGGATGTAGTGGCACCAACTAATCATTTCATAAACATGAATAAACCATTTATACAGGGCACCTTAATTTAAAGTGCTTGTAGAAACTTGCATAAAATGTTTTGAACAGCTGACATGCAGTATTGGTGCTGCGTGTAGTGCCAAAGTGGTGTCATGTCCTAGTATACGCAAGAGTCTTATGTGGAACTGGAGCTTTATTGCTTCCAGTGATAACGCTGAGAACTGCACAACAATTCCAAACACAAAATGTTGTAAATCTCTTCCAAAAGAGAATATGAAGATGTGCATAAGCAACATCCAGGAGATTTTGGTGACAAATAATGTAGAAGCATGTTATTGCTCATTTCATATTTAAGAAAAAAAAGAAGAAAAACCTCTTTGCTTTTAACAATAATCCAACCTGTGTGAAAGAAAACGCTGTTCAGAGATAGAGTATATATTTAACACCCTGTCAAGCAATTAAAAGGCCATGAGTGGTAATCAAAATTCAGTCAGCAAATAAATAATCTTTGTATGCCAAAGAAAAAGTATTTATACCATCAAAATAGAGTTCGGAGACATGTAGAAGGTAAATATTAAGAAATAAATTTGTACAGTAATACTAAAATCATTCTAAAATTCAGAAAAAGATGTCAGGTAATTAAAAATCATATGAAAAACACTGCTGAAATTCTTAATGTTAGCTATGATTTACTAGGAGCATTTAAAGCAATGCTAAAAAAAATAATGAAGTCATACCTTATTCCCCTCCCCCTGCAGATATGGATTTTATTTGACCTATTGCTTTTAAAACAAAATGGCTTAAAAAAAGCGCTCTTTACATGATAAAACTCAAAGACAAAAGAGAGAATGCAAATCATTTCTACATTACATATATGTTGCTCCATTTGGCAAAATCAAATTAGATCTTTTCATCTCCTTACTATAGAACAAAAACAGAGCAATATTATGAAATTTTGCAGGGCTTTATTTCTAGGTGTCTTTTGTGTCCAGTCTTTTAAACTCAGGTTTTTCTGCCTTTTTTACTGACAAGCCCACAATTTTCAGAAAAGAAAGCTAGCATTAATTAAGACAGTGCCAGCTGTAATTTTCTTGGGAAGTAAATTTCTGCACAACTAAAGGTTACAGAGACCTTTTCACTGTCAAAATTTACTACAGCCTGTGAATGTTAATGTTTCTAATGAAGACATGTTCTCTGTCCCTGAACTTAAAAGTACCCTGAGAAGAAGGCAAAGAGAAAAAAAACTCTATTTGACGAATGTATCTGGAGTCTGTGCATTAATGCAGGGTTATGCCTGCTGGTGCATATTGTAATTATAGTGTTTGGATAGCCTTGTTTTCTAAACAAGGAATATTGCTATAAATTGGCAATTTTGCATGAAGAGTAGGCTTGTAGTAGGTGCCTTATGTTACAAATAAGACAGTGGTATAATAAGCATTTAACCCATTAGACTTAGGGATATTCTCAGCTAAGTCTGGAGAGGAGCTGTAATATAGAATATGGAATGAAAAGGTACTTTCAGTCTTTATATGAATGCAGCAGCAGAACACATTCATTATTTGTACTTCTAATGATAAATTTTTTCTCTGTTTTAAATGAAATCAGCTGCTTCTAAAGAGAAGTATCTGGCTTTGTTTTTCTATTTGTTTGAAGTTGATTATATAGTAATCAACTATATGTACTTGTATAGTTTTTGTTGTTCTGTGAATGTCTGGTTTTGCCCTATCCCTACAGTATTTACTGCCACGCAAAGTGGCAAATGAAAGGAGAAACTCAATGTCACTGAAAAGTTGATATTCTTCAATTTTTGCTGCCATGTATTTTATGGGATATTTTATTTTTCTATTCTTTGTAGGTTTTTTTTCTAAGGCAGAATGATAGTCTTCAAAAAAAATCTGCTTGTTGTCTTGTGCATAATGTTCTCAAAACAAAAACTGCTATTCTGTGATATTACTCTTGATTACCTGTGCAGCATCCTGGTCAATATGGGTAGAAAAAAAATTAGCCTAGGTCATGACTGTATTGGTTAAAAGTGGTAAAAGCAAAGGAATGCAGATTTTGCAACATTTTGGAAATATGATCCTAATGATATGCAGATCATATCCACGTTTAATGTGGAGTTGTTTTAAAAAGGAGGCATTAGATTGCAAACAGTATTTTTTCTGCATCAGAAAGTTCAAGTAGCTTTCCTTTCTCTTCCTCACCCTTACCCTCCAATTTCCAAGACTTAAGAGGCTAGGTTTTCAATACACTGAGCTTTTTGGCCAGAAATGAGCCAGCCTCTAATATTTCTTAGAAGAAGGAAGTAAGTATCACAAGATTGAAAGTGGCTATAGCAATTCTATCCAAAGAGCAATGGAACGTCAGATATGTTTGTGTCAGCCTTTGCGGCAGTGGCAGAGCCTCGAAGTCAGTTGTGGAGTGTTTTTGCCGTGCTGTAGATTTATATATCAGCTGCATTGATGAGGGTTGGCTTCTCATTCTGCCCATCAGCATTAGGGAATAGGATGGAGCACTGGGACAACAACATGGGAAATCAATGTCTTTGAAAATATCTATATGGACACTAGGATAATCTATTAAAAGCCATGACTATCCTGTACCAATAGAGATATCAGATCTCATTACCTATCCAATCCCTTTTTGCAACATGTAAATTGGACTTCATTTTGACTCTCTCCCAGTCCAACACAAGCACATTACTGCTGAACACCCCTTCAAGATATCTCAAAAGCATGTATTTCATGTCTTCATCAGTTTAATCTGCTACATGGTCAGTAGTTCAGAATAATTATTTAAGATCTGTTGGTTAATAAGTCAATATACTAGATACTGTAAGTCTAGATAGTAGCTTGGTATGACATAGTTGATAGAGCACTGCAGAATGAGATAAAAACAATGCAATACTGGTAGACTGCTAAACGTAGGCAACAGTCACTGTGAAGGAATATTGGGCAAACAATCTCTTCCTGGGAAAAAGGCATGGCTCAGCAGCATGAAAAGCCATGCTTGTGCGTAGCCTGGGATTGCAAGGATTCTCCCAGGATACTTGAGCTTTTGTTTAGGGATTGCACATGGATTTGCACAGATTTTAGTTACACTTAGACAAATCACCAGAGACATCATTATTGCCTTTTACAAAGAGCTTGTTTCCACTTAACGTAAACCTGTTCTTAAATGACTTGATCTGAGCCCAAATAGTCCTTGTTCAAGTGAAATAAGTACATCACCCATTTCCTACTTGGTTTCAGATCTGACCTTTAGTTAAAGCAGTGTAACTTGGTATGAAGATACAAGCCTTAAGCCTTAAAGGAAACCTTGAATGTAGCCTTAAACTTCCTACTGTGAGTAAATATAAGTAAGTAAAAAACATAAGTGAGCATTGCCATATGCAAATCATGCTTGGAAATATGAGCTGGAGAAAGTGCCATACAACCATGTTACTAAGGTAACAGATCCCTTTCTCTATACATGCCCTGAGCAGCTATCCTATGTCCTTTAAACTATTAAGTCTTGGCACAGATTTTGAAGGAAGGTATGTAAGGACTCAGAAAAAAATGTTGCTAAAATAAGAATAAGAACAAGTTAATAAGAAACTAGAACACCTGAACCGTTAAAAGTTATTTTAATTGTACTGTGTTTTACTATGAAATACAAGAATATTAAGGCCTTGTTATACCTTCTCAGGTAGAAAGACCTGGAATGTCATTGTCTTCTGTTCTCATCAATTATTCCTGCTGATATGTTATTTTTAAAAAAGGGGGAAAAAAAGATAAAATTTTAGCTTAACTCTGTTAATTAAGGCAGTACACCCCAACCCTTTTTCTGCTGAGTTTTCTTCTTAGTAATCAAAGAGAAATGCACTACTGGGGTATGGTTAGAGACAGGCAAGGCTCTGAACATATTTAAATCTATAGCTGAACTTTCCCTGTCTCTTTTTTTGTTTTTTTCTTCTCTGTCTCTGGTACTTGTAAAATATCTTGGAGAGGGACAAAATATTTTACTTTAATTCATTTTAGTATATCAGGGACACTATGATTTTCAGAGCAGAAAATCTGTTATAAGAAAATCTCCTGCTGTGTTTTCTCTTAGATGTCCTCAAAAATAAAGATGGGAAATCAAGAGAAGTGAAAAAAGAAAATAGGAGCCATCTATCTTGGTTTATTTTCTAGGGCTTTGTCTCACCACCTGAGTTGCCAAATGGCACAAATGCCTGGTTTAAAACAAAAAAAATAAAAAAATTAAAAAGTCCTTGTTTCTTGGCGGAGGCAGAGGAATATGCAGCAAGTGGGTTAAAGATAGGTTAGAAAACCATTTAGGTCAAGGCCAACTGAATAAACACTAGATTTCTGAAATATGAACAAGTGGTATAGAAGGTTGATGGAAAAGAGAATTCCTTTGAGCATATGGAAAGGGCACTATAGAGACGGCTGTGGAAGTTACCATGGATAGGGCAATGCTATGAAGTCTACAACTGGTGGCTGGATCTCAAAAAAAAAAAAAAAAAAAAAATCAGATCACAATCCAAAAATCTTGACATAAATTGAAACCGAGCCACCATTTTTTGAGTAATAATTCTGTTTGGTTCCTATGTAATTCACCCCTTCAGCTCCTGAGTCCTGTCATTCTTTTCTTCCTTGTTATATATTTAGTAATGGAACAGCAGCAAGCTGAGAAGTAAAATTTCTTTCATGTAGTCCCTTAACAAATAATGCAAATAATCTCACTGCAATACTAGCCTTGAAAGAATGCAATTATATATATATATATTCTGTGTTTCCTACATAGCTGAAATGCATTCAGTAGTTACCTCCTGCATGGTGAAGCAGTAGTGGAAGCATGCTTAAGATGACAGTTAAATCTGTGGCTATCAACCACTTTATCAAAGGAGAACACATGGGAATCTGTTGACTATTGTGGTGGCCGTACACAAAGACTCCCAAGTGTACTGAAAGCAGAAGGCTAGGCTGGAAGGCAAGAGAAATCGTATGTACACGTACAAGGCTTCTGTCCATCCAGAACACAAACTTAGTGGGCTGAATGGTTTTGGGTTTTTTTTTCCCAAGGAAAATAATAACAGTTGAACATACTAGAAATGTGGCTTAAAAGAAAAAAAAAAAAAGCATAATAACTCCCTTAGTGGTCTTCATTAATTTGGTACTTAGAGAGGGAGGTAGATCACAAAAGCATTGACTGAAACTAGAAGATGGTAACATGATTCACAAATATGAATGTGGGCAGTGTACACTCCCTTGTGACTCAGAATGAGTATTTTACATGTGATTCATAAGGAAAAATAATTGTTTTATCAGATGCATTCCTTGCATATGGCTGGGGTTAATATTCACCTTATTTAAAATTGAAATTCAACTATGGTATCAGCATAGTGGTTCTTTCCAACACAGACACTGAAGGAAAGAAAGAAATTGCTTTATTCACTAACATGACATAGTTACTCTCCTCCACACAAGTGACATTTGAATATCGATCAGTGTTCTGCAAAGGAGCCTGACATGCTTTTTGCAAGGCTCCTGGTGTATGTAGTTTATTAGAAAAGATTTTCTGAGTAACATGAATAAAATCTGGAGATAATGTCCGTATAGCTTTATGAATCATGTCGTTGGATCTGTTGAACCAAGAAACATACCAGGAGGTTGGTTGTGCATTAGTAGTGACAGCCTCTGTTGCCTCAGATTGCCAGAGTTCAAATTAGGCCAGATTGGGAAACTGGCGTCCTGCCCTCTGGACCAATTTTGATCTTAAGAGATGTATCAGCTGGTCTATATAATGACCCTAACTGTTTATAACAAAGTACCTTTTTTTTTTTTTTCTGGTTTTTTTTCTGAGTTCCTCAGGTATTTAGTGAATGCCAGTACCTAAGAACTTATCTTCAGCAGAACAAATATTAGAGAGATTCACATTAAATATTTTCTGGTCGTATTACAGAAGTGTTCCGCAAAGATTAGGAAGGTTTCCATTAAAAGTTTTCTGGGCTCTTTTGGCTATCAGAATGGATGTACGGAAATGTAATATTCTTTGAGTGATCATAGTTTCCTAATACCATCCAAAGTTCCTTTTCATAATATGCACATGTGCTTCTCAGGAAAGGTATTAAAACTCTTAGAGAAAGCATGTCTCCTGACACTGAGCATTAAATCTGAATTGGCTGGTGCAAGTGAGCTGCAACATAGAACTCAATGTGATGGGAAGGAGAGGAACCTGTCACTGAGCACACAAAGAGGGAGAAGGCAGGCACCTGTGTCTGTGTATGCAAGAGGAGAGATGCACTTTCCTGAGATTATCAAGTCCTTCTTTAGTGTGATGGAAGCCAGGCGTCATACCTGTGTGCATGCATGGGATTAGGTTTTGAGAGGTTTCTCACTTGTGCTGCACTTAGATTTTTATTTTTTTTTTAACTATTTTCATTTACTACTATGTCTATTATCTTGCAAGTGGATGTCATATAGAAAAGGAACCGTTTGCTTGCATTTTTTGAAAATTATTTTGCTTTTTAAATAGTGTCATTATCATTATGTATAGCAACATTGTTGAGTACTATAACTTGATCATGGCTATTAGAAAATGTTTTTTAATAGTCTGAGGCTTTTAAATGCACTATAGTTTTATTCTTTCTTTGATTCTGTGAAGAATCCATTGTCATTCGACACTTGTACTTATTTGGTTAATTGCAGCTCTCAGTGTTTTCCCTAATTAGCTCAGTGTTCAGTTAAAAAATGTTGGAAATTCAGTGACAAGAGCATGGAGTTTATATACTTTCTTAACACTCTTTGATAGTGGTTCCATTTTGAATGTGGTAGTCTTGGGAAATTCCTGAATGTTAGTAACAATAGCCTTTGCCTAGTAGAATTCCCAGTTTGGAATCTCAAATTACGTGATGAGTGTGAAAGTTAAATACAATGAAAACAGTGAAAAAATATTGATAAAAGTTTTGATTATGTCTGGAACATAATAAATGGAGCTGCTGGCACTAAACCACAATATAGTTACTTACAAACCCAGCTCTGGTGCCAATAGCAATGAACTGAATCCCAGAATGAGAGCTTTTGGAAGGCTTGAAGTTAATTTTAGAGAAAGAGAATTATAAGTGCATTCAGAATTCTGCAACAACAGGATAAGCTAGAACTGACCTTAGTGGTCAGTGTTGAAAGTTAAAAGGGTGCATCTCGGTACAATAGTGGGCTGAAGTATTCTCTTCTGGAATGGGTGTCAGCTGCTGGGACAACTTAGCTGTTTGCAGAGTTACTGTAATTTAGATTTAATCAGAGAGGATTGAAGTCTACTCACAGAGGAAATGATGAATTTCCAACTTATGGATTTCTGCCCTCTAATTGTGATAGTTTTTGTCATCTGAGTCTGGCTGCAACATAAAGATATTGAATACTGTGTGAATTTCCATTACTCAAATCTCAAGAATAAAGTAAGAGTTGGAAAGAAATGCCTGGGAGAGATTAACGTCCATCTTTTCCACAGAAAAGTTGGAGACATCAAACAAGGCTAGAGACAGGTAAATGAGTAGCAAAACAATGTGGTAGCCTCAATATGTAGTTAAACTATGGAACTCTTTGTTAGATGATGCTGTGGGTGCTAAAAGTTTACGTGGGCTTAAAGCAAAGCTTGAAAAACATGTGGAAGAGAAATCTATTGGGAGTTACAAAAAACGCCATAACCACATCTAGCTTACAAAGCCCTCTAAGCTGAAAATAGTTGAAGGTTTGAAGACTATTATGAGAAAATATATATTTTTGTCCAGCTCTTAAACTTCTGTAGGCATCTGCCTATTACTGCTTTTGGAAGCCAGATACTAAGCTAGATTAACCGTGGATCTGGCTCAATAATGGAGTTCTCATGAACACACTGCTGATAGTGATCTCTTCAAATACAAACAGTGATTTAAAATGTTCTAGTCCTTTTGCCAGACTGAGAGTGTATCTACCCAGCTGGGATGATCTGCAAGCGGCCCATGCATTTTCTCTCTTTGCTGGACTACTGGATTTCACTTTACATGGCTCTAGAAAAGGCAACATGAAAAAGTTCTGCCCTTACAATGATCAGTTTCCTCAGTGGGACGCAGCAAGGGGAGACTATGGCATCAGCTGTACCATTCATTTATTCATTACTGGATCCAGCCCTGGATTCTGACTTGCAAAGTCCCCTGTTGTAAAGGGCTCTAATGGATTGGGGTCAAGAACTTCATCTTCTTCCAGAAGCCACTGTGGTATTTACAGTCATCAGCTAGAAGACCCCAGATCAACTGTCATGGGGTCGTCAAGAGGGGAAATAGTCTTAGGAGTAATGCAAGGAATGGGCCAAAGCCTGGGAAACATGCTTGCAAAGTGCTATCACCATCTTCTGTAGGCTGCCCTGAACAATCTGCATCTTTAACAAAATGTTTTCTTTTGTTTTTCTTTATTGGGAAATCTAAATGGGCATTTTGGCCCAGAAGCCACAGATTAAACTTCAGAGAAAAAGGAGATTTGCCTGTCCTCACTGGACTGGTCCCAAGGTTTTTCTGTTTTATCACTGGGAAAGGCATTTTAGAAATGCCAGTACTGAGCGAGGGAGAGGGAGTTGCATTCATTTCTGGATATTTATTTATTGGATTTTTGAAAACTGACCTGAGAAAAATGTTTATTTAAAATATTTGCTGCAAATTTTATTGTTAGTGTTCTAGAACAAATGGTCAGTTAATAGTCATTTTGCTGGCAAAAATAAAAAGCCTGGACCCCACACCTGTTTAACTGTAACCAGAAAACAAAACAATCTTTCAAGTAGAGTGAAAACAAACCAAATGCCCTTGAATTTTCAAAGAAAATATAACTCCTCCATGTAGCCCTAGGACAACATAGTCTGTTTGTTGGGAAGCATACTTAGTAGTGAGCTACAAATCTCTTTGCTGTGAGACTGAACGATTGTCATACATTTTGTTCTCTTTGTCTCAGTTGATAGTATCTATAGTACTATTCAGAGATAGAAAATTTGTGTCTGTCACTGTACCTGTCAGAAAGGAGCAATACCCTCTGGCAGCGACCATCTACTTTACGGAGTTTTATTAGCATAATGAATGAAAGCCCAGTAGCATGCCCTGTAACACTTCTAAACTTTGGATTTTAAAAGGAATCATTATTAACAGTGAAAAACAACTAGCAGCTTGTTTTATGTACACTTTGTTAAAAGCTCCACATATTTTTAAGAAGAGATTAATCTACAGTAATTTGTCATCAGGCTCTGAGTGAATGTAATATAATCCATACGAATGCAGAAGGTTCTGCAGGAAATTTGTAAACATAATGCAATCATGTGTTTGCATTTGTGACTCCTGAGTAGCTAGCAGCAGCTGTATAAACTTCTGCTCTTGCACAGAAGAGACACTTTGTGTGACTACAGCTGTGTATTGTTAATTGCATGTGATGCTTTCCTTGGCCACCATATATGTTAATAACAGAAATGTGCACCAGTTGCTGTCCCTCTGTATCTCTCTCTCTGATTCTTTTCTTCCTCTTAACTTTTACTCCCCAAAGGTCGATAACATTTTATAAGAGGCCCTGGTTACCTTGCGGCATCTCCTTTTTGAGCACTAAGCACAAACACATTCAATAAACTGTGCAGGAAATGTTTCTCATTTACTACTTCCAGTGAAAGAAAAACGAAATAGCAAAGACTGTTCTACGTGTTTTCAAGGTCTCGAGATAGTTGTTTAATAAAAATTCACTTTTCTAATGCTTTATAGGCCCTGCATCTCCATGCCAATAACAGGCATAATCCAAGTCTGTTGCCATCTGAAGGAAACTCCTGCTGACTGCCGTGAATCAGGCCCAGTGGCTTTTCTGGGTTCTCTCTATTAATACAATGTTAATTTCTTAGTTCACACAAACTTATTTGCCAAAGAGGACACAGAGCATATTCTATTTTACAGTGTTGGGAGATTGCTGGGAAGAATCCAGTCAGATAATCAGATTGTTCTTTCTTTGGTTTAGCCCATGCTAAACATTACATGGCATTTGAGATTATCACTCTTTACTATAGGGCTGGTAGCAGTCTTGATGCTCTAACTTCCCATACTGCAGAAGTAGGACAGCTTCCTTGGAAATATAAGAGTGCGCTAGGAAGCTGATGAATCAATTGACAGGTCACTCGGGATATAAACATGCAGGGCCGCATGCTGTGATCTGTTCAGCTGAGGTATCAACAGAAGTTCACAAACACTAATATGGGATGGATACAGACTGATTCACTATGAATGTAGATTATAGTCATTAAGATACTGAGTCCAATACATTCCTTTACAATTGCGTGTAACACCATATATGCATATTTGCATATTTACAACATAATAATGCTGCTGCTTGTGCTCCAGCACACTATCTCATTTGTTTGGATATCTCTGTCCTAGCAAAGAATATGCATTTATAGCACTTCTCTGCCTACAGCTTGTCCAGGAACACTGACCTGATCTTAAGTTCTGGATATCCTACAGTGTGTGAGTAGTCATCATAAGCTTCAAATTTGAGTAGCACTAATTGAACTTACCTGTTGCTACCAGTTCCCACATTATTTTAATCAAGCACCAAAAGATGTCTTTCAAAAATCTAATTCTAGAAAAATACTTCTTCTTGTATTGTTCAGTTGCATAAATTCCATTCATTCTCTCTATCATTACATCTCATGTTTACTTACAAGTATTCTCCAACACGTTAAGAGAACACTAAACAGCTTATATAGTTTCTTGGTGGATCACCCAGGAAGTGTCTCATCCTCTCTCTTCTCCTTCTTCACAGTATAGTTTAGATCTGATACTTAATTGTACTGGACATCTCATTATCACTGCTATAGCACATTGGTATGAGTGACTCGAGATATGGAAAGACTAAGCTAGTTGTTTGTTTAGTAAACAGGCATTTGATTGGAAACAAAATGGCAAGACTTCAATGCCTACAAGTAGTGTGAGAACTTTACATATCAAGTAACTACATTGCAAAATTTCTCTCTGTCCCAATCCTTTCTAAATTTTTAGTAACATGCTAAGCATTCTTTTCTCTTTTTCCTGCTGTCTGATGAGTAAATTAACTTCCAGAATCCTCCTAACCAGCTTTGTTATTTTGTTTGGGTTTGTTTTGTTTTGTTTTTTTCTCTACTGAGAGGCCACAATTCTGGATGAATACAGGTAGCTTCTACATACCTCTGCATGCATGTGTCATAAAAACATTACCTTACTGCAGACATATATACCTAAGAAACATTGTGTATTCTCCTCCCTTTTGTCTCAATAATAAGTTTTACTTCTACCTTATTTTCCTTGTCTTCTTCTTAGAACACTTAGCCCGTTATAAAGAAAAAATGCTAATACTTTGAAGATACTGTTTCAAAAGATATTGCAATTCCTGCATTTGCTAGAGAGAAATGAGCTTATCATGGCAAAAAAGGGAAAGGTTACAGATTGCCATATTTACTCTCTGCCAGATTCTTATCCAGATTGTACATGATGACTAATGCCAGCCTTAAGTATTGGTAAAAATGTCTATATCCCAGCTCACAGCCTAAAACCAGAATTTATCTGGGAGGTCTTGTTCTGGATGATCTGAAATTTCTAAGCCCTACTTTTATGAAAACTATTGTCTTGCTATATTTTGAGCAGCAGTATAACATTATTGAGCTGACCTGTAGATCTTGTATTTTAATAACCTTATTGGAGGATTGATGAATGCGTAAGGGGAGGAGATAAAGTAGTCTCAGTGAAGACAGTCTCTATATACTGCCCAAAGAAATGAGAAGGTGGAGTACCTTGTTATTATACTTGGTGATCAAGGATGTGTTTGAAAGAAATTACAGCTGAGCTGAGGAGAAATTTTTTGTGTGAGTTTTCTTGGAGAAGGCCTGAAGAGGAAAGCCAGGGAGTAGTGAGGTTTTGGAGATTTTTCTATTGCTTTCTAGACAGCTTTCATGTTGTCTTACTGTTGTAGCTTAAGTTCCTAAAAACTAACACCAGACCCTTTCAGAAGTTAAAAATAATATAGAAAGAATGCACTAATAGCCAATACACATATTGAGCAGAGAGTACACAATGCAAAACTTAGCCCACAGAAGAAAAAAAATAGAAGACAGATGTCCCAAGACACTCTTTCAAGACTTACCAATTCTGCTCACAATGAGGGACAGATAACGCTGCCTCTCCATCCTCCAACTCTCCCTTTCCCGTCGTAGAAGCTTTATAAACTTTGGCTCTTCTTTCCTCATTTTTTTTTTTTTAATGTAAGTTCTTATCAAGGCCTGTTTCTGTGCTTCATATCAGCAGATACCACATTTTCCTTTCTATTCTTGCCAGAATTCTCACCCATTTCCTTTATAACTGTTACCTGAGCCACTTTTATTGGTCTCCTCTCTGAAGTCTCTTTTCCATTGCCCCTCTTTGAAACCCATTCAAAAAATTCCTGACCACAGTTTGAACATATTTTTCCTCTGTATTGGAGACTTTCTTGTTTCTTACCCTATCAGGGTAAGAAGATTTTATTCTTACCCTTTCGGGGCCCAAATTTAAAATTCACATTGCACTGAGAGCTGCTCCAGGCTGCGTCTCAGCTCAGCTGTACCCTTGCTCACACTCCTGGCTCTCTTTATTGCACTGAACCTCTTTTCACTTGCTCAAACTTTATTTTTAAAGCTTCCCTTGTGAACCTGGTGTAGGATTCTAGATTCATTGCATATGGTCTCTCAGCTCCCCTTTCCAGATGCTAAGCTACCTCAACTTGCCTGCATATGGTCTAGTAAATTTTTGGTGAGTAGGAATCATGCCATCTTTTGTTTGTCTCTAAAGAGCAATGTCCTCCTTCAGCATGGCCTCATTTCTTCTCTCGGACACCTGGTCAATAGAAGCTATATTAACCAGCTTTCTAAGGAGTTGGGCTTTTGCTTAAAGCGGAATTTCTGAGTAGCCTGAAACCAGAAATGTGGCTCCAGGAATCTCAGTTTTCCCTCAGGCAATTGATGTAAATTCTTGCAGTCCTCAAGTGTGTTAAAAGTAGTCCTAAGTGCAAGAGTGATGCCTGTTTTGGACTGAACTTGATAAGGCAGGAAAGCATCTTAAAATCATCATTGCCTCTTTTTCTGATCCTTCATTAACTCCTTCACACTCCAAATAGAAAGCTGACAGTATAACAGACAAACCAAACCAGAAATCCTTTGGGAAGCCTGTTTCAAGAATTAGGTAAAGTGGGCACCCTCCATGAAGCTCTACTAAGCAGGTCGGGAAGGCACAAGCTGTGAGTCTGTCTCAAGTGTCCTTAAGTCTAGATTCATTGCCTGTGACTTCTCAGCTCTCCCTTTCCAGATGTTAAGCCTCCTCAGCCCCTCAGTCTGCATGGTTTCTAGAAATGTCCTCATAAAACCTATATTGGGTCCATCGATCCACCTCTGGCTAAACTTGAGTCTGCAATGAGTCAAAACAGACCAAAGTTATCCTTCAAAGCAGCCTTTGCTGCAAGTGTATATTTAGGCTACATTGAGTATTGTTTCATGACAAAAACTTCTGCATTAATTGTCAAATATTTTTAAATTATTTAATAATAATAGTCTCTTTTCTTCTCATATTCCAGAAACAATGAGTGTAAGCACCTTAAAACAACTTTATTCTCTAAAGATCTTAGATGTCTTTACAAAGTCCATTTGTAAACCAAAAGATTTGTAATGAAAAAACATATATTCCATTATGGAAAAATTACATATCTGTGCAGAGTCATTCTGAGAGACATTTTCAACAGACACTTTTTCATAGAGACCTCATCCTTTAATTCATACTCTCTCTTATTCCTTCTGCTTGAAAGACATACAGCTAGTGGGTCAGATCTTCAGACAAACTGCTACTAAATATGTCAACAATTTAATGTCTAACCTTCAAGTAAAGTTTGGATACATATTGTTTCTTGGTTTTATTCAAGTTCATTGAAATTATGCAGATGTGGCACTAAAGCACGTACCTATTTTACATGAAAATCTGACATCATTGTGCTTACAAGGAATTTGCTTCTAGGTGAATTTTATTAATCAGAATTGGTTTCTCTTTAAAGGTTTGGGGTTTTCTTCCTGCAGTATTTTCTTTCTGCAGAAAATTAAACCTGTGTACTATGTTTTCTTCATGTCATCAACAGACTTTTAAAAAATGTATTTCACTTTAAGTGATGGTGTCTCCAACTGCCCTTGTGGAGTGAGTTTTTCAGTTTAGAGCATAATGCCTGGTGAAATGGAAGCTGCCTCTTTAACTGTTGGACAACCAAAAGGTAGGGATGGGAGAATTCACTCTGTCAGTGCATGAGAGTTCATTCTTCTGGCTTGTGAGAGAAGTCTTGGATCTGAAGAGAATTACTGTGGAGCCAAGCAGGTGAAAAGAGAGAAATCTGCCTATATTTACATATATGCAAACTGTACAGGTTAGTACCTGCTTGAGGTACCAGTTAAGTGCAGTGGGAAAGTTTTTATGTTTGCATACATTTTTCTTTAGAATACAGCATGCCCGTGTATATCTAACAACCCTTTAGGCAAGTAAAAATCATTTATGTTTCATACCTCTTCTCTGTCAAGAGAACGAACTTGAATCTGATTACATAGAAAAGTAGCTTAACTATTCAAATGCACAATGATGCTTTTTATTGTCCACCCCTTAAATCTCCACAGTAGTCCTTTTGGTACTACTGTGGTAACTTCTTCCTCTATGATTATCTTATGTCTTCCCCCGTCCCGTAATTCTCTGCCTGGATAGAGCTGGTGGACATTGCAATAGAGAGACCATCCTTGACTTACCTGTGACCACAGGCTGCTACATCCTCTAGTCTTAAATTTTGGTGCTAATAAGCAAGACAGAACAGAGCTATTACCCTGTCTGCCATGGCTCCTAAGAGAGCCATTTCTGTGGTTTTGTTGCAGTTTTGGAGGAGGTGGGGACAGGAAAATATCCATATTTAAGTCATGTGTTGAATGGGAGGCTCTTTCCTTACTGTGGTGAAGTTATTGATAGAACACCCTTCCCCTTCACTGTCTCTGCTTCATACTCTTGTCAATCGATAGGGCTTTTTAACAGTAAGACCGCCTACTCCGCAGTCACACAGCATGCTCCTAGATGAGCTTTGATGTCAGGTAATCATTGCTGTATATAGTAATAAATGATGTGTTTACATAACAGAATTCCCTTGGCCTTTGATATACTCAGACGTGTTATCAAAGTGGTGCTATGACATCTTGTACAATAGAAACAATAGGAAAGTGCAGAACTATACAAAAGCAAGCTGAGGCCAAATGTATGTTGCAGTGCAGTTATGTTATTTGCCCTTAGGGCAAGAATCACAGTTGAAGTAAGTTAACATCAACACCCTTATGAAGTCCCCAAGGACTAATTCTGTGATGGACATGGCACTTATTTGAGAAATCACTGGAAATCACTGTCATTGTACCTGTTAATATGCGT